>NW_013955292.1:5109-6516 GCF_001266775.1 Austrofundulus limnaeus
AATATACAAGTTTCACTTTTTAAATGGAATTACTGAAATAAATCTACTTTTTCATGATATTCTAATTTTATGACCAGCACCTGTATTTATATTGCTCAACTTACTCAACTTGTTTTAGTGGAACCAGTTTGGTTAAGTAAAATCAAGTTCATTTTTCAGAGAGTGTGTTAAATGTACTTTCACTTTTCCAATTTTTGTGAACAGTTATATGACTTTTACTTTAGTACATTACTCATCAGTGAAATGTGTATTTTACCAAAGGCATTTTCTGCTTTACTTAGTTATTTTTTCAGGTACTTTATAGACATCTGATTGAATCACATCAGATGTTGACAATAATTAGCTGCTGTTTGGGTCAACATTAAAATAAAAGCCCTACTTCAGTTTTCTGCAAAGACAAAAACAGTTTCAAAGTGTGTTGGAGGAGAATCTGTAATCCAGGATCTAATGGAACCTAAAGACTTAAAAACAGAAAACCAAATTTGATACTAGCTATGTTTACATGCACAAAATTATTTGACCAGATTGAAATGTATTCAGATTAAATAATCTGAATGTATGGTTTACATGGACACAATCTGATCATGATGAGTGTTTACATGCACAAAATTATTTGAGTGGATTGAAATGTATTCAGATTAAATAATCTGAATGGATGGTTTACATGGACACGATCCGATCATGACGAGTGTTTACATGCACCAGGCTTTTATTCAGAATAGAAGCACTGACGTTCACAGTTGTTAACTTTCCCTAAAAAAACACAGAAAAGGTTCAACTTGTGTAATGAGCATAAACAACCATCTTCTGAGCTCAGAACGGACCCGCAACAGGTTTTAATAATGGTGGAGACGTTACTGCATGTTCGTAACCAGATAAACAATGCACCAACAGTTCAATGTTTGAATGTGAAGAGAGTTATACAACCACACAGTGCTGGGCTGAACCACATTTACTGACTGCTCTCTCAGTGTATACAGCCCTGAAACCAGGAAGTGGTGTTACCTATAACACTTTCTTCAGAATCTGACCCCGCCTACTAAGTTTGACATCACTGAGGGGGGAACACTATCCTGCTCTGGGGTCAAATCCTCTCGACACACTTCCTGTTTCAGCTAGTGTTTCTTCTACATTCAGTCACTATGTGTTGAATGTGTGTTCAGACGGTGACCATATGGTCCAGCCATCCAGACCAGTCTGTACATAAAATCACCAGTTTAATCACAAAATTATTCACACAATGGTTTACAAATCTGTATCGTGTTTCACCTAAGAAAAGACTATAAAATGTGTTGTGCTTTTAGAAGTCAGTGGTAAACAACCACAATACATTTCTTCAACTGTATTATCTGCAGATGAGGTAAGTTTATTGAAGTTAGGGTAGAGTTTTGTCTCTAATGGTGCGTT
>NW_013955292.1:6996-8952 GCF_001266775.1 Austrofundulus limnaeus
GTCAATCACACAGAAACACACAAAGTTGTTCAGGTTTATTTTGGCCAGTTAAAGGGTAGAGTCTACCCGGTAGGCGCTTGGTGCTCAGCGCAGACCGAGGGGCCTCTCTGGGTCAAGCAAGTGGATACACTGATGACTTCTCATGGACTCGGTCTTTCAGCAAAGCGGCAGGTCGACCAGGAAGGAGCTCAGAGCATCAAGATGTTGGTTTCAGGTTTCAGGCAGAACAGCCTGACACAAAAAGATGGTATATCCTTGTAAGAAACGAGAAAATTATGCTGCAGGAAAACGTCGGAAAATGTAGTTGTTTCCCGGTATAGGGAAAAAGCCGGGTAGGTGCCCAGCACCTCCACTAGTTAGGGAGCAGATGAACAGAAGACTGACTAACAGGAAGTAACAGACAGTTTTTAAGAAACAGGAAGAACTGTGTGTGTAATGTCATCTGCAGGTGGTCAGAGTTCCCATGAGAAGTCTGTGTGTGTGTGTGGGTGTGAATACCCAAGGTTAAGAAAACCATAAAACACACCAACATTTAACAGACCAACATTGAGCAGTCTAGCTCAACTCTTCAAAAACATTAGACTAATATCTCAACTAACGGTAATGATTAATTATGAACTATTATTAGTAAACTAATAAACATGGTTAAACTAATAAAATGATTAAGTAATGCTTATGAAAACAGAAGATTGTAAAAAGATAAAAGTATAAGCATTGATAGAAATATATTCTTTTAATGCTAAATCATCATTTATAAACATGTCTAAACAACATATAACAACCAAATGCATAGCTGTAAAATAACTAAAGACCCCTTAGAAATTAATGACAAAAGTCACACATTTTAAAGTGGTTTAARCATTTGAATTATATGTTTAAASAACAGCAGTAATAGACACAGATTGTTTATATTGACTTGTTTTATCAACAAAATAACAAATCCTTGAGAACGAAATCTTTCCCAAGAGAAAGGGAAGGGACAGTGAAAAGGCTTAATTTTTATAGCTCTGCATGAGAGCTGAAAGAGTTTAGTCTGTGAAGAGGGGGCTTTGACCTCAGGTGGTCAAAGGTCAATCAGTGGCAAGATGAGGTGAGGGGAAATGGGTGTGGTCACTACAATATCAACAAAAGGTGACACACWATGGTRTTTAAAAAAACTCTACAWGGWAGAGCATATTTATTAGCAAGAGGAGTCAGTGAGTTTAGGGGGYGTGTAYCTGAAGCCATGAATGTTGTATGTACTTGTGTGAATATCTGAAGAATGAGCCCAAAGAATCCAGTCCCAAAAAGATAAACCCCATAGTTCAGAACAATGACGTTGAGTTGTTCATTCTGTGCAGCTTCAGGTTTTCCTTCAGAGATCAGGTTGCAGACGGGAGTGAGAAGGGAGAAAGGTGCGGGGTGGGGGGGCAAGTCGACAAACAACCTGAAGAATTTAGTTCCACAGCCTTTTCAAGGCCATGTAAGGGGGTGGGGAGACAAATTTGTGATCAGTTATTTGGGAACAGAGAAACTGTTTTCGGTCAGGCAGACAATAATAATGTCTGCTGGTACAACCCAATGTAGTGAATCCAATCAGACAAATAGTGTGGGCAATCCCACCGAGCCGAGCTATCAGCTTCTCCAAGATCAATTCCATCTCACCAGCAAAGTCCAGGAACCACATCCGGCCCGCGACCCTCAAGAACCTCTTGCAGACCGAGTCCCAGCTCGCACACAGCATGAGTCTGAGTGCTGATAGCACGGCAATCCTTCATAATGGTCAGGCAACCAGGAAATGGCCTGAATAGCCACCAGTGTTGTTTTGTAGAACACCAGAAGACCACCACGCCAGTCTGTAGAATCCAGTGATCAGAATCCAAATAAATATATCCAGAACAGAGGTCCCACCTTTGACATGTCCTCCCATGGAAGAGAAAAAAAAACTTAGTTCCAAAAATCAAAAAGAAAAAAATT
>NW_013955292.1:9952-11235 GCF_001266775.1 Austrofundulus limnaeus
GCCTGCCCCCACCTTCAAAGTGACATGAGGTGCAGAACCAGAACTCAACACATACAGCTCCTTCAGTGGTGATGACAGCTTCACTTCTGCTGCAACTCATTCCGGAGCCACAAAAATGTCCCCCAGCTTCACCAGCTGGTTTTCACCAGTGTCAGAACAGTGTTTCTGAAGTTCAGCCCACAAAATATCATAAGTCCCATCATCTGTCAGGGCACAGTTCATTGTGCAGTGCAGAGCATCAGCAGGTGTGTCATAACATCTTGAGAGAGTTTATCCATGGACCCCAGCTGGACATTGTGGTCCACAAGGGCATGGCTTGACATTCAGGAACAAATCCCCACCACATGAGCATGTGCTTTTTCTCCGGTGCCTCTTCAGATGCCCCCAGCAACATCTGAGCTGATGTGTTCCTGACTGTAGAACACACCTGCACCTGTCCATTCGGAAAAGTAATTTCAATCCGGTCTGAGCACAGCAGCAGCCCCACATTCTGCTCACACAGGACATTTCTCCCCAGGAGATGTACTGGACAGTTTGTTGAGACTGAAACCTGTGGTAAAAATGGAGATTGTTCCACTGGCAGGGCACAAACTCAGACAAAAGCCACTCTTCAGATTTTCCAGAAAAACCAGCGACTCGGACCACAATATCAGATAATGGCAGTGGCTCATTTACCGTACTGTATTTTGCTCCAGTATCCACAAGACACATCACCTCCCGACCGCAGACTGTAAGTTTTGTTATGGGGCCAAGATTCTTGTGGGCCCCCATCGCTGGCTCCTGGCACCCCTATTGCATCTGAAAACCACCCCTCAATGCTTCTCCCCAGGACTGCTGACCATTATGTGTTGTCGGTGCTGTTTGTGGAAATGGTTGTGATAGATAATATCGAGGTGCAAATGCTGGACCTGCCCCCTGCTGTATGGGCCCCACAAACTTCGCTGGGCACTCATTAGCCCAGTACCCCAGTTGTCCACATAAAAAAACACGTTCGTCTTGTAATCCCTTACACCCTTTTTGAAAAATCTACCTCTACGACCCACTCTCATCCCCCTACCTCTAACAGGTGGGTATTGGTGACGCTGAAAATTTTGAGGCTGATTATTGTTTGCCCCCCCTGCTCCCTGCACCAAAGCATCCTGCTGCGGCCCTGCCTGAGGCATCTCCACTAATTGAGGCATCTGAACTGCACTTTTTTCTTTTGTCTGGTTCACTTTATCCCTCAGATCTTTCACCTTAGCCTTTGCTAACTGTGCTTCCAAGGATTTCATTTCTTGTTGCTC
>NW_013955292.1:12235-14062 GCF_001266775.1 Austrofundulus limnaeus
CCACATGATCACTCCACAAGTCATAATCTAATCTTCCAACCTCACAACACACTCCAACTGCTTCCTGACCTGATCAGTCTGGGACTTTAATACTGCCAACTTAAACATTACCCAAATAGGCCTATCATAAACTGGATCCACACCAATTTTAGATCCCCATAACTCTCTGACCCTCACCAGATAAACTGACCCTCTTTCATCTTCTYGTGGCKGAATATTATTCAGGTCAACTGACTCGATGTTTATTGGAAACCTGTCTCTAATCCTAGGCCACAATGCATGTACCCACCTTTCCAAAGGTGTGTCATCTGGAACACCAAATGAAGCAACAGCTCCTTCGAGCTCTGTTAGCGCCCCCCAGCTAGTACACGCACAATACACACGTCGAAAATCCCCCATTGTTGGAACCATGCCAGAACAGGCCTCTAAAAATGCCTTAATCTACAATGACCCTCCAGCACTCGAATCAGGTAACTTTTGTTTAATCAGCTGTGTCCTGCATAGAAAATGGTTTGTAAGTGACAATGTTATGATCTGCCTCATTTGTCGAAGTATCAAGTGGAAACATCCCACCCCACGGCTTCTGATCCATACAAGAATGAATRTTTGGCCTAACCTGCCTCTCATCTCTGTGTTGTGGCCACTGTGTCTGTCTATTATGTTGTACCCTGTTCCCTTGCATTGTAGAATCTGGTCTCATAACATGCACCTGCACATCTCCCTGCAAGCCTCGACTAGGTGGTGGTGGCCCATCATCCCACCATTCTGAGGTCTCTCTGCCTGCCACGTCATCCTGCAAACCCTCATTTCTGTTGAGCCTTTGTGGATCCACAAACACTCATCACAGCTCTTACACCATGTTCATCTCTCTGCGGGCAGAATTCTAGCAACCTYTTAACTATTGCATATGCTACATCTTCTGGCCATTTATCTTTCACTATCATTGTCCCAGTTCGGCGTGATGAAGTTTTACTCGTGCCCTCCTCTGTGTCTTCCTCCTCACCAAACAAAGGAATCTGTTTCTCTGCATTCGCTAACATGTTRACCTCTTCCTTGTATGGACCTCTGGTGTCTTTTTTATCTTTTGTCTGCTCAGTTTCAGTCACGTCAGCTGCCACCTGTTGTGTCTGTTTTGTCTCAATGGTGCCTCCATGAGAGCGCACCTCGTCAGCTRCGTCACAGTGTGTAGTCACATCTTTGTCAGACATCAAGGTCTTGTTTTCACCCTCATTGCTGGAGGTCAGAACATTTTTTCATTATTCTAAACATGCATCGCCAATATTTATAAATCCTCTCCTTCTCAGGAGCTATTTTAGCTTGCAAAACTGTTTTGGCTTCATCCATTATGACTGCCTGTTGCCACGAACGCTCTAATTTACAAACAATTCCAATTYACAATAATATATTTTGTTACATAAAATGACTATGTCCCCAGCTTTTTTGATGCAAAAACAGCAACACAGAGAAAAAAGGAGAGNGTTGACTTCCGTATCAAATATATTTACTATCAGATCAATATCAAGTCGTAGTACCGCCCACCCCTCACTGAAAGGAAAACTTCAAGGATGTGAACTGACAGAAAAAAGCACAAATTTTGTCAAAACTCAGGAGGGAAAAAACTTTCTGCACACAGAACAACAACTGTACAACACACTAAAGGTCTCGACACACGGGACGCGACAAACTACAGCGATTAACGCTGTCATCGCAGCCAGGGTGAAACCCGACACACGGGACGCGACAAACTACAGCGATTAACGGCTGTCATCGCAGCCAGGGTGAAACCCGACACACGGGACGCGACAAACTACAGCGATTAACGGCTGT
>NW_013955293.1:0-1351 GCF_001266775.1 Austrofundulus limnaeus
GGAAACAACAGCTTTTTATTTTCTTAGCTTTAATTTAATTAAAGTAATTTTTCTGAGCAAGAAAATGCTAATTTTCGCCTAATTTTGAGCTAAATTCTCCGTTTTATAAGCAAATAAAAACAATTTCACCTTCTTTGAGTGTGATTACAGCTAAAAACCAGCATATGGCGACTATGTCACACAAACACAGCTCTGAAAAGAACCCGTGACGTTTCACCCTCCCCTCGGGGAGAATTCACGTTCAGTGACGTACTGACGTCGTGACGTCGTGACGCTGACGCTACGTTGTGCTTCCTGACACAAAATGGTGGATTCACTCTGACACACAGTTCAGCAGCTTCTCACCTACGGAGCCAAAACTCCGCTTTTACGCTTACCAGCGTAATTTTATTTAGCTTTACGTAACCCCAGAGCAGGGCAACCGATTTATAAGCTAAAGCCGTGATTCTCACGGGAACAGGGCAAGACTTTTCTGCGCGCAGCAGACTCCAAAACTGAATAAATCAGCTAGCTTCCCCGTTAGCTCTAGCAGCGCTTAGCTCCACCCAACTCAGTGTGGACAGACTCTCGTCTGAATAACGCCTCGGCACAAACAATTAAGTTTCTTATGGCCTCTAACGGCGCTAATAACTCCCTCACGTTGTTTATTTCTATAAACCGTGATGAAAGCTTCAAGTTGCGATCTTAAAGCTCCGTCCTGGAGTTCAACTGGCTACACTTACGCGTATGCGCAATTACGCACGTACCCAGACCAGACTTACGTTCTAAAACCCGACGGTATGAACACTGGATTTATAAAGGATCCTTTTAACTCATTCATCCACAGATGTGAGCACAATGCATGCAATAAGTCGCTTCTCAAGCGAAACACGGTTACTGCTCTCAGAGTCTGACGGCGCAGACCCTCAGCAGAACCGAACCTCCTGTCTGCGCACGGCGGCGCAGAGACGGAACCAAAACTGGACCTCAGCGGGTCCAAAAACGCACATTTGCCAGGATAAACAGATTTAACAGAACCAAAGTCTGCAGTACTTGGAACTGTATTCTGAACACACAAGCAAAGCCGTTTTTCTTTAAATAAACCTCATGCCAAGGTGGAAAAAATTAATAATAAGTTTTTCAGATTCATGAACAGAATTAATATCTCGTCAATCCAAGATAAGCATTTTTGCCTGCCCGCATTCTCCACCATTTTATATGTAAGGACTTACTCTATGAAATTGAGACCAGCTCTATCTCACAAAGTAATCTCCTACGCAAGATCTTTTGCGTTATGAAATCTCAGATATGACAAGATAGGAAACCCTGATCATGAAAAAGAAATGAAAACTTGTGACCTGAACGTATTTCC
>NW_013955293.1:5086-6435 GCF_001266775.1 Austrofundulus limnaeus
AGGGGAAGGCATCTGCTTTACATCAGTTCAAATAAGAATGTCTATCTAGTTAAATTCAAGCCTAAAGTTTAAAGATTAACTCATGTAACCACACAGTTTAAAGAAATATCTTTTTTTTCAGAAAAACATTTCATCAAAACAATTAACACTAAAATACACACAGTTATAACAATTATCTTAGTGGGCAAACAGAAGACAGTGTAGTCAATCTTCTTTATTCACTCAAGGTGTGGCTTCCTTTTGTTCTTGGACATGCTGAGAGGAGTCTTAAAGGCATGTTATGACCCTACCCCCTTTCTTTGAAGAAAAGTAAATAGCTTGTTCCTACGGGGGTTGGGGCCGGAAGGTGTGGTGTGAATTCTTCAGTGGTCTTCGGAGGCGCCATGATAACAATTGATATGTTAATTTGAAGCACAAAGGGTCATGCCTTAAAAGAAGTTTGAAAAATATTTCTGACTCTTTTCCCAAACAGTCATAATAACAAGTTGTGTCCATCAGAATTCATAAATTGAAGTAGGAAACTGCTACAATCTCCCCTGTTATAATAATGAACTGAAAAATTAATTGATTATAATCACGTGAGGTTTTCCTGCTTCTGGAGGTATGAACATCCTTCATGTCCTGGTGTCAGGGATTTGTCCTTTAGTTCTGGAGCACGATCCTGGAGCGCTCTTCAAACAATAGAACAAAGTTAGTAATCCAAAACAGGTTAAGGTAATTCCATACCAGATGAGAGGTCGTAGAGAAGGTAGGTTGTCTTTTGGCCTTTGGATTAGGTGCAAGGTGACTGCTGGAGGCTGATGGATTTGACCTCTGCAGGCAGCTGATGTTGGCCTTTACAGAGTGATGAGTTGAGCTCTGGAGCGGCTGAGCTGACCTTTACAGGCAGTTGGGTTGAGCTCTGGAGCGGCTCATGTTGACCTCTGGAGAGTGATGAGTTGAGAGCTGGAGGCTGGTTGAGTTGACCTCTGAAGCGGCTGATGTTGAGAGCTGGAGAGTGATGGTATCACTGGAGCTCGGGCATGTGAACACAATGTATTGGGAAAAACATCAGGTGCTCAGTAACTAAATGGTATCTAGTGATTAGCATATAGTTCCTAGTGAACAAAAATAAAATGAAACCCTAAGGTCTTAAAACATGCATGTATAAAAAGTCTGTTGACGTATGTGATGGAGCATCCTTGCCCCTTCACACTTTTCAGCAGACTTTGATTTAGATCACAGTTCCTATGCACACATAGTTTACACATAGCCATGTCATCCTCAAAATTCTCCTTTCAGTTAGTTTGCAATTGGTCAGTAAAGTCATTGTCATATATTTTTCCTCATCAGCTTAGAACAACCAGGGG
>NW_013955293.1:7435-10419 GCF_001266775.1 Austrofundulus limnaeus
AGCAGAAAGTTTCCTGACTTGCCAGTGGATTTTTTTATGGTGTTTGGCGGTGTTGGCTTGAAGAAGAACCCCGTGACAACTTACAAGAAAAAAATATTGCTAAGCTAATATTCTAACAGTGATTTCCTAATATCACTGGTTATCTCTTCATTTCTCTTTAAAGGGGTACATGCAAAAACTTTAGCTAAACAAATAAAAAGGGAGATATTTACAAGGTCACATGGACGGTCCGGCCTGACCACGTGTAAGTCTGAAAAGACTGATTCAACCTTTAACATATTGTTTGACTTGGTGTGAGCAAACAACAACACAAACTTCACTGTGAGTACCTCTTTGTACGAGGTGTAGTTAGCATTTGTTAGTGGTTAGCTCTAGTCTGAACTGATGGTCAAGAAAAGTTAAAGGTTTTATTTAGTTTAAAGATGTTAGCTTAAACTAATCTGAACAGTTGACTTTATCAACTTTGATGTTAGATTCCTGATGGATCTTTAATGCTGAGATTTTTCTTTCTCAGGTGAGTCTTAAGTAATTTTCTTTACTTGTTCGTTTGGACTCATTAAAATATTTCATTTGTAGCTCTGTGGCTTTTTTTGTAGCTCTTTAGTGAGGCGATCTGTTCCAGACGTCTGGTCTGGTTGTAAATTCCAGCAATGGTCTATTATCAGTGCTGTAAAAACAATTACTTCCCCCCTTTCTTTTTTTGAAGGGAACTGTTAGCAAGGCAGATCCTCGGATAAGCTTGTTCAGGCTTTTCCTACCTGGAGTGAGCATGTAGCTTCTAAGAACAAACTGACCACTTCTTGTGGTTATCAAAGCTTCTATGAGCTTTATTATCATTTCTTTATGATAATTAGATACCAGCAACAAAGGGGTTTCCTCAGCTTCCCTTTTCATGAACTCCTTTTCGTTTTTGGATAAACGTCTGAGTTCAACTACATTTACCTTCCCTGTCCTTATTCTGCTTCATAAGAACAGTCGTTAGAATATTTAATTAGCTACGTTAATTATCCCAACAGTGGTAACTTTCAGAGCATTGTGTCAGCACATGGCTGCTTTAATTTGCCTCTGAGAAAGAGCATCGTATCGTGGTCTATTTTTTCAGCCCAATATGATCTCAAAATGTCGACTTTAATCTTCTTAGCATGCATTAAAAATCAAAACAGTTCTCTGTTTCATTTCTCCTTCAAAAATTTGGCCTTTCTTAGTAAAACTAGCAATACAAACACACATTCATTCACACTTTGAGAGTCACCAATGCGTCAAATGGAGCTCTGTAGGTTTGAAATTTGCATATCACTTTAATCAATCAACTCTCCACCATTTGATTGATATCTTTTGATATTTTTGGTTTCAAACTCTGAAGGTAGACAAGTGCATACTGTTTCTGCTTCTCGTTGTTTAAAGCATTGTTCAACATTTTAAAATTCACAGTTAGTTCTTTTCAGTATAACTCTCAGTTAAAATTAGAACTCAATAGATTGTTTCATCTATGTAATTCTAATTTGGAGTAGATAACTGTTTAGAAAGACAGAAGCTGTCAACAATGTGAAACACATTCCTTTGCAAAAGAATGGGACAGAACACACTAGTTTTAAAACTAACCAAGATTAACTTTTGAAAATTAACTTGGATAGCTTTAATCTAATTAAAGTTGAACAATTCTAGACACTAAGTAATTATTTACAAGGTAACATTAAAATACTGAGTATTTTAAAAGCTGTTTACAGAAGGGAACTTTGATTAAACTGGTTTGAAGTCAAGCTGTGGAGCTGCTAAGTGGGTTTCACACTTAAGACACACAGTTACTTTCCAGCAGTTTAAACAATGGTGTGACAGTGCGCATGCGTGAGCGAGGATGTTAGTTTGAGAAGATGCGAAATTCAACAGAACACCGCAGTCAGACTGGATCACAAAAGGCTTTAGAGACAAAGAGACAGGGAGTGGCTATTTGCATACAGTTCAGTCGGAGTTGCGTGCGTGCGTGCGTGCGCACGTGCACACGACTGACTGGTTCGGTTCTGACTCTGAACAGGACCAGCTGAAATACACATTCGTCTGCTCACTTAGCCACCGTGGCTTCAGTTCCCCAGTTAGCTCACAAACAAACAAGTTCTTAGGCTGTTGTAACACACCAAACGGACTCACAACCTCAGATTATCTACAGACAATAACAACAAGCATGATTTACCTTTTTAAATTGCTATAAAGTTGTGGACTGGTTCCTACACGAGCGTGTTTTGGAAGGAAATATAACAAGTTGTGAAAAGCACAGCGGTGAGATGACCGTTTCCGAGAGGTTTTCACATTAAAAGTCTGTTAAGCTCACACATAGTTGAACAACATGAATCGTCTTATTTTTCCTGTGTCCCGATAAAGATCTTACTGATCTGTAAGCCTCACACGGGGCACCAATAATATATGTAGGGGTAACTTAAATGTTAGGATTCTGAACTAGATCATTTGTGAATATATTTTAAATATATCATATTTAAAATATATCATTCCTCGGAGCACCACACTTCTTAATTCGATCAGATACTGATCCAGGAAAGAAATGAAAAAACTGTATTTTATGGTAATCAGTCTCAGAATAACTTTACCCACATTGATTTGAGTTCTGGGCTTATCGAGATCAGCATATTTCATCAAAACACAAAGAAAAATTGAGATTATATTAAATTGGCACGTTCTCCACGAGACATTTATTTACAGATTAAATGTATTTACAACTATGGCAAACAATGAATGGATGATGACATAATTGAACCAGGTAAACTGAGGGAGTTTATCACAAATGAATGGACGAACAGATAAACAAAAAACAAACAAACATGTAAACAAAAATTAAACACTGAGAAGTGTTTAGAGGCTTTGAGAGAGGTGAGATTGAATAAGCTGTTTCTGATCTAGTTGTTTTTAACTAGTGCTTCCTAGCTTAATTAGGGTAGATAAGAACGTTTAGTTTACCAAATCTCCTACAAAGA
>NW_013955293.1:11419-14344 GCF_001266775.1 Austrofundulus limnaeus
CTGTAGTTTGATTCTTTTCTGATTCTGCTCTGCTGCAGTTTTTCTCTGTGTGTTGTTTAATGAATTCTGTTAGTTGTAGGGGTCACCTCGAGTGAAGAAACAAGATTTACTGCCTCAAAGCAGGTCTCGGACAGGCCTGACGAGGAGGCAGGAACACTGAACTCTATTTAGGCCATGACAGGTCATTTCAACCTAGGAGAATTTCCCAGTTCTCTTAATCAGATAATGAACAGAAAAATCTTTTCTGTTCATGATTCATCTGTTGTTTACTAAGAATGTTTATGCATTTGTTAATCATATAATGACTGTCACAAAGGAGGTGGAATCACTTCTACTCTTTTATCGTGCCTAAAAGATTAATTAATGGTATAAAAATCACAGAGAAACTCATCACCATGTTTTCATTGTGTTTTTATGTAAATCACTGTTTTTATTTTACTGGAAACATCAGTAATATAATTTTGAGTTTTCTTGAGAAGATCTTTCATTTATCTGGACCAATAAATGGCTCAGACTGATCACTTAAACAGAAATGTTAATTAATCATCATAAATGTTTTACAGTGATTTCTCTTAGAGTCTATCAGAAAGAAAAGCTAAAGAAGAGGTTATCATTCTGTTTTGACAACCACAGAATTTGTCCTTGCGCTGGCGCCGGCTGGCAAAGCTCTTATCTTCCTTTCTTTCTCTGACTCATTTTTAACGCCTGAGGGCGGAACCAAATTCGTCCGCTTCTATTTCTAACACGGACATCTTTGAGAGACGGAACACTTCTTCCTGGATGGCAAACGGGGAAGAAAGGCTGAGTTCTCTTCGGAGAAACCAGCTCGGCCGGTGGATCTTGCCCATAAGCTAAATAGGGAGATCTTACGGACAGGACAGTAGCACGCCACTACTGTCCATCCGAGACTCAAGTCTCTAAGTGTTTTTCAACTCCCTAGGGGAGAATTTTATTTTGAAAGACCAACCGGATACTCCAGCTTGAATCTTTCTGGCGAAGATCGAAGCAGACGAAAGTTGCCTAACAATAACACTTTTTCGCCAAGGAACAGTGAGCGGGCCGAACAAACGATCCCTGACTGATCAGAGGTGAGACAGTATTTGCCCGGGGTGTGGTAAAGAAGCCAGCAACAGGTAAACGCTGTCGTGTTCCGGGTGACGTGTCATGTGGAGATCTGAGTGCAGAGAGGACGTGCTGATCCGGTTGTAACACATCTTAACAAAATAAGAGTCAAAACACAAACCTTATTTTCATCCCTTTTACTTATTCTTTATTTGCCAAACTTAAGTTAAAAGTGCCAGTAAAATTGTTTGGTTGTTAATATCAGAACTTGACGTTTTACTGTTCTATATATGAGTAATCTGAGTTTAATGTGAATCAAAATTCGGACGCGAGTTTTACCACATTTAACTTTGAAGCTTGTTAAAGGAAAACCCACAATCAGGTGTACTTATGATTTGTTCAATTTGTGTAAATAAATGATTGCATAGTTTTTTATGAATCAACTTGAACTCGTCTGAACGTCCACTTATTGTCACTTTTCACTTTGCACAGTCAAAATACTTAAGTAATGAGAAAATACCTTGGTAAAAATTTCTCTCATAACTGTTATGAGAAGTATGTTGAAAGTCTTATTTAACATAAGTCTAGGTCCTACATAAATGGTGGCCCGTATGGGGATCACACAGTATTTACATAACTGTTGGCCCTTAATTTAAATATTTTTCTCATGAAAAAATATTTTCTGTGCACTTTGAGAATAAACACACTACTTTCTCATGTTGGCAATAGATAAAGTGTTGTTATGACTTTTTATGGCTGAGGGTGGTCAGAAGATAGCAAAAGCTGCAGATTTTATTGTATTTCTGTCATTTTGAAGTTATAAATACATCTTAAACTGCTTAAAAATAAGCTCTTCACGGCTTTTCAAGGTTATGACGTCACACCTAGATAAAGTCGCTTTTTCTCTCCCTCAATATAGCTAAACGCTATATTTTTTAAATCTATTCTGTGCGGTGGACGCCAGTTTATGTTTTAATTTGCATGCATTTTTGTCTGTTGACATTTATTAAGGATCCTAAGAGCCAGTTTTTGACACCTGTTAGGTGAACAAATATTACTGGTTGGTTATATATTAGTGTTTGTACGCGTGTTCCTACAATACACATTTTCATATAACCTAAACTCCGCTAACATCTGTTATGAGTCGGCCACTCTAAAGTGTTACACTATTTCATTGCACATGAATTAAGTGAGGAGTTAAGTAGCGTCAAAACGGGGCTAACGAGAGATTAGCTTCCAGCTACTTCCTGGGTGTAATAAACTCGAATGAGGCGTCCAGGTGTTGCGGCCAAGCGCCGTGTCAGTCAGCTAAAAGCGACGATAACCCATCAATTGTCCTAAGACACATTAGAGGACTCTGGGTGTGTTTAGAGGCATATTTGAGCAGGTTAGAACTCCGAGCTGCTAAGGCAGATGGAGCCACAGAGGGTACAGAAGCGAGTCCGTGTTTCACCTCGTCAGCTTAAAAAGAAGCTGTTTTTTTTATCACTGGCGTAGTCAGAAACTAACGCTGGTTGACTTTTGAAACGCTGTGGTTTTCAAACTCTGTTTAACTACTGTGAATTTCATTCCATAAGTGTTTCATCTATGCGCAAAAGCTGCGCAAGACTGACTTGCACTAAAGAATAATGGGCAGGCATTTTCTTCCGGTTCAGCCGCCGTGCTGACATCTAGCTGCCATTCTGCTGGGTAAATCAAATTGAAGTGTCTTTCTTTATAATGTCAGCATCTGCTGGGTTTTAAAAGCAATTACACTTTTAAAAAATCATTTTACCAACACACATTTTCAAACTTTTCAGCTCTCAAATCAAAATAAAACAAAGTTTAATCAACTCTGTTTATTCAAAATAAAATAAAGCTGAA
>NW_013955294.1:0-1571 GCF_001266775.1 Austrofundulus limnaeus
GTATTTGTACTTAGTTACTTTACAGCTCTGCTGGTGCCCATATAATCCAGCAGTCACAGTGCGAGGGGCGGGGGACACCCTGGACAGGTCGCAGGTCCATCACAGCATTTTAAATGTTTTAATTTATTATTGGTCCATTCCTTCTGCTTTTATTTCTAATTATGTCAATTTCAAGTTAATTAATATAGTAAATGATGCAAAATGTGCAATATAAAAACAAGATAACTCTCCAATCAAGTTAAGAATGTGCCATGTTATTGGCCTGAGTTATTTCATAAATACATCAAATTGCTGCGTTTTTGTCTGGATTAAGATATGTTTTTAAGAAGGGAAAATGTATTTAATAATATCCAAAAAATTATCTGTACCACTCAGATTTGAAGTAAACATTTCATATGTTGYAACAACTAAGTGACCCAAAACATTTGTCATGTTACAGCATTAGAACAGGCTTTTGTTTGGAAAGTTTATGTCAAAAATTTCTGGAAAGTGTATTTAGTTTTACATGCATCCATCTCTGTTAAGAAAATGTCAAAAACACCTCAAGAAAAAAATAGAAGAAAATAAATTTTATGTGAACTAATGTCACTGCTTCAAAGTTAAAACAAGAATCAGAAAACATATTTAAATGTTGATTTAACCACACTGAAWCCACCTGTGGATCACTCTGAATGTTGTTTTTACTTTTATTTTTGTCCTCACATGTTTGATGTTGGGTAGACCAGCTGGTCCTCTTTGGACTGAGTGCAGCTCAGTCTAGTCTCTGGCTCCCTACAAGCATCTGGAGTCCCAGGCAGTGAATAYGAGTGTGAATATATTCATCCCCATGCTGCTCTGTTAAATCTCTGGGTGCAAAGCTGTTGTACCCCCGTGCCCTCTTGGGTGACCCCGAAGGATCAGAGACCAGGTTGTCGAAACATTTGTAGCATTTGGCCAAAGCAAATCTCAGGCTGCCTGTTGAATTGGAGCTCAGACTGAAAACCCCCCCCGTGGAACCCTCAAAACACTCCCAACGCGGGACCGGGACCCCCCTCTTGTTGCTTATCCTTCATGCGCACACATTCACACACCGAGCATGCAGGCTCAACCCCTTACAACCTCCAGCAAATCCCCTTTATCTTTTCCCAGCCAGATGGGGCTGCAGGAATAATAGGTGAAGCCCAATGAGTTCCATTCAATTTGTCATGCCGTCTAAAGGAGCTTGTAAGCTTCCCATTTGCGGTTATGTTATAGTAACCATGGGAGGCTCGGCGGTGTTAGGACTTAATTACCTCCTAATAGCTGTTGTGGAGATAAAGCCCTTGGCCAGCAGAACCCAATCCATCCGGCTCCTGAGGCACACARGCCTGAAGCCCTGGAAGCAGCCCAGGTCCACATGTTCCCTCATGTGTTGAACGTCCTGCACCTGAATACGTTAGTGACCTCTGGCCCAGGCGTGCATTTCTGCAGAGGTTGATCAACATCTGCATCATCAGACACATTTTGAAGTCAAACAGCTAAATGTTCAGTTGTTAAATATACAGTATGTTATATATGTTTTATACATGTATATATGTTATACATGTATATAT
>NW_013955294.1:2801-4410 GCF_001266775.1 Austrofundulus limnaeus
GAAAAACACAAAGAAGCAGCCGAACTAACAATCCTCAACAACTTTTTAATTTTTACACCAGGAGCAATATATTTTCAGGAAATCACATCCCCAGCAATCGACACTTGTAGAATTAAGTTGTATAAAAGTTCATGCACCACTAGGTGGCATTGTTGTGCATGTAGTGCATGAATTATTGCCAGCTAGTAAGTGTCAAATTGAACTTGCACTTTAAAACTATATTCTGCTAGTTTTTCTATGGTGTAAGCACTTTTGAAGTTGTGGACCTAAATATTTTCATCAGCGCTTTAGAAACTGCAGAGCTAATTTTTGGATTAGCGCTGCCCACCACTGCCATTAGCTTTTCTAAAGGCAAAGAGTTTTAAACACATTTTTCTCATGAGACTGWGTGTTTAATAAAGGCAAACCATCAAAATGACCCACATCAACCTCAGACAACACAACATAAAACACACTTCCAAAATGTTCCAAATGATCAATTCAATGTAAATAAAGTTTTTTTGTGTGTCACCTGTTGATGTAAACACACACCTGCAAGACACACACAGCTGAGGAGCATGTATTCCATTCTCACTGAGGTGAAAATGATGATGAATCAGCAGATTAATTCAGAACAATTCACATGATGCTTCCTCAGGTGTAGATAATGATGCACAGCAAAGCATTTCTTAACATCTACTTTGAAATCCAATACATTCTCACTCCCAACTCGTCACACAGGTTCCCTCTTTGTCTGGTTACTAGTGTGTCAGACAGGGTCTTTGGGTTGGGGTCCGTGGTTAAGTGTTACTGGTTAGTAAGGTCAGGGGTTGTATGTTTATGGTTAGTTGTTGCACATTTTCTACACGCTTCAAATATCTGACAATAGGCTTCACCTCCTTGTTCTCATCTCATTAATAACTGATGAGATGAGAACGAGGCGTCAAAACTGGATGCAGAGGGAACCTGATCAAGTGCCAATATGTGATGTGTTGAAATATCAGATCACTTTTTTTAATTTCAGTTAAGTGTGTCAGCATTTTCCACCTACTGCCACTCTATTTCTTTTTCTTTGACAACTGATTCTGAATGAAGGAATACTAAATAAAACATTATTGTTTTCCAGCTATAAACATCACTTTCACTTTAAGTGAAACTATTTTATTTTATTTCTATGTAAAAGTCAGATGAAATGCGATCAGACTGCAGTCATTTTGAAAAACGTCATGTATTTGATTCAGTACCACATACTAAAGAGGTCTGGGTTGGATTAGAAAAAAATCTGATTTGTCACGTTCACATTGTTATAAAATAATCCAATAGGCACATTTGCCTGAAGTGTTAACATAGCCTATAAGCTTATAGCAGCAGAAGTAAGGAAAAACTCWGGAAACCAATCATAACTCTCATTAGAACACTCGCAGCAGCATTTTGGATTAACTGAAGACTTCTTAAAGAGTTTTTTGGATACCCAGATAATAAAGAATTACARTAATCCAGTCTAGAYGTGATAAATGCATGAATCAGTTTTTCTGCATCATTTTTAGACAAAATATTTCTTATTTTAGTGATATTACTCAGGTTGAAGTAGGCAGTCCTGGTAACATTTTTAATGTGGGGGTTAAAAGAC
>NW_013955294.1:5410-6613 GCF_001266775.1 Austrofundulus limnaeus
AATCAATCAATCAATCAATCAATCAATCAATCAATCAATCAATCAATCAATCAATCAATCAATCAACTTTATTTGTACCCGCAGGTAAATTTGGTTACAGTGAAAACGAGTCAGCTTCTATCCAAGAAAAAGCACGACATCTGAAATGGACATACAGTGGACACAACATCATTAAAAAGTGACCAGTTGCTCATAAAACTCAACTATATAAGAATCAAAGATAAAAACAAGATAAAATCAAATAGAACTATATAAGACAAAAATAATAAAATAACTAACTAATGTCAAGTATATTATGTTAACTTGAGTTTAAAAAGCTCAAAGTCAGGTGGCGCCCTTTTCCCTCTGGACCATCAATTGCCCTTTCCAGACAGTTTTTTAATATAGTGTAGCTATGGTCCATGGTTTCACTTCTACATTAAAAAGTATATAATAACGGCTACTAATAGTGCCCCAAAATGTATAAAGTACTTTTGCCTTCCCACACAGATTCCCACATCACTCCAGCTGCATTTGAACAAAAAGCTGAGCACCTCTTATGAGAGGCCACGGTTTATGTCTTACATGGCCTCCGATAACCTCTCCTCTCCTCTTCTGCTCAGCAGAGAACCTGGTGATGTCTAATCAGCAGGTAATTTGTCCTCTAAACCTCAGATGCTGAAGTTTTAAACTTCACTTGCATCAACTTTGTCTCATCTGTGAAAATGATTAACCCTTTATTATCATAAACAGCAGAACATTGATTTAACTTATTTACCAACTGCAGCGTATTGTCAAGTAAAGAAAGGCAGAAAAAAGACCTACTGACTGACTACTACAGTCACTAGAGCTGGACAAACTGTCCATGTTTTTTTTTGGTTTTAGTTACATTTTTCTATGATAATATTAAATTAAAAATTGTCTGTACAAAAAGTACTTATGTGTCAGAGTACGTATGTTAAACTCAAAGTCCTCTTTCCCATTTTATCTGGTCCAAAAAGTAATACTTTGTGAAATAGTTTGACGGTTTCTCTTTTTGTGTCACTGGATTTTGTGCATTCTTCTCATGACAGTCGGCCAACTTTAACGCCAAGAAAATGAAGTTTGAACTTTTCATTTATCTGGTTTAGAAAGGGTTGACTTTAATTTTATTTTTCTGTTATCTTCTTATTTTTAAGTAAATATTTTTTCAGTTGGGTTTTCTTGTCATGATTTGTGATGAAA
>NW_013955294.1:7613-10108 GCF_001266775.1 Austrofundulus limnaeus
TTATCTTATCTTATCTTATCTTATCTTATCTTATCTTATCTTATCTTATCTTATCTTATCTTATCTTATCTTATCTTAAGTCTTTCAAATGTTTTCCTTATTCTGTTAGGTTTTGTATTTTCTAAATGCTACATAATTTGGAAAATATCATTTGTATTTCTATAAACAAATTACCATACAACATTTTTCATTAACAGAAATAGGCCCCGCGGGTTGGTCTAAATTTTGAATTTAGGCCTCCTTGTGTTTGAGTTTGTCCTGTCTGTGTTAGGGTTTTAAATCACAGTCGGATGAGTCTTAATGTTGTAATTCATTGCACATTATATTTCATTTTGTTGGACTTTTAAGCAGCTACAGAGAAGCAGCTCTATGCTGTAGCTGCAGGGGGAAATGAAAGATGAGGGAATCATTAGAAAATATTAGTCAGACACAGAAGCTGAATCCTGATCATGAACACACACAAACAGAAACGGAGCTCTCTGATCAAAATGAAGGAGAGATGGAAAAATCCTCCATAAAACAAGAAAGTCATGAGTAACTTTCTGTCAAAAACTTGATAGTTATTTTACAGTAAAGTTGCACATATTGTCAGCACTAGTCTTTGTTCTGTTGTCAGTCTGATTGTTACAGAAATCAATGTGCTGTGATAAAGCCCAACGGGCCCTGTACCAGGCCAGCAGATGGTGTCATTCATTGTTGTTTGCTAAAGTCGGTGTAAAACTTATTTTTCCCAATTTTTTCCAAGTCTGTCACAAAAGATGTCTTTAATGTTTTAAAAACGAGTTGCCAAATTATTTTTGGATAAATATTTATGATTTTAAGGCTATATAAACATTTGTAAGTTACTTGAACTGTGCAGACCGTTTCAGTATCAGGAAGTTCTCCACATCTGTTGCTGTGTAAGTTTTGGTTCCATTCCCCTCCCTTTGGTATCTTTGAAAAGATGAAGCTCTCATGAATTCAGGGATATATCTTGACACTGTGTTACTCTTTGTTTGTTGACGTGAAGTTTGCGTAAAACGTGGAGGCGGAGTTAGGTTCCATTCAGGGATTTCATGGTGTGCACAATGGTAGATTTTGATGATGCACAGTGTAAATGTAAAAAGAAAAGGTTGTGTCATATGCAGAATGAGTCCTATGATAGAAATCAACACTTTTATTTAACTAGATTCTCTTTTACAAAGTAAAAAACCCATTTGCACAGTTTTGGGTACATTTGGCTAAATTGTGCCAAAATGCCATTTCCGCCTGGCACACTGCTCACTAAAACCTTTGTCAAATAAATATACTTCAACTTATTCAGTCCTACTTTGCTACAWTTTTTCTCAACATGTAGATGTATAAAATCTAAGGGCATTCCTGGGTTTTCACAAGAGTTTTCATTGTGTTTTGCACTGGTGATTTTAAAAAAATTTAGGCGAGGCTAAAAAAATTACAAATTTTCTTTATTTAATCACAAATAACTCAGGCACAGTAAGATTAATAGTGGTTTCACTTAAGAAATTATCTTTAAGATCTTACCTTTACAGAGGTACCAAGAGTTAGCATTTAGACCTTATAACTGTGGAGCTGTTCTTGAWTTATTTTGCTGTCTTTTCAGGTGGAAATTACCTCTAAAACCCCTTAGGGCTTAACATATAAACACCTGAACCAGACTGATTTAAAATAGATAAATGATGTATAAGCTGTGTCTGTAATAACTCTAACTCTGCATAAGGTGCCCTTTATTTTCATTTCAGCACCTGCCCTAAMAATGTTTGTGCACACCACTGTTTATAACAGGAATAAAAACAGAAATCACCAAAATGTGTGAACTTTTTACAAACACAGTTTGATTCAAAACTTTTATTTTAGTAAATGCAATAAGGAATGAAGTTTGCTTACACCAAATTGTACGTTTTCATACTTCTCAAGACTTTTAGGAACACTGTTGATGGAGTTTTACCTTTACACATAAGTTTTATATTTTAAAATAAAACTGCTTTCACCTTAGTTTTTTATATATCACAGATTCACAGCAAAAGTCACATCAGGTGACTTTACAAAATCTGAAAGATTTATTAATTTAAAGTTAAATTTAGTCCAGTTATGAATCAAACCCTTATTTGTTAAAACCAATWCACTCAAACTTCACTTAATCCAATTCAATCAGTCAGAATGATTGAATCATAGTTTAAAACATGATTTGTTTTTTTAACAAATATATCTTTTTAATAAATTAATGAGTGATGTTTATTAACTATTAAACATGTTCTACTTTAAGTATTTTTCAAGGGAAGCCTTAAACTTCAGAATCGTTTGGATTATTATAATATTTTTTATAGTTCATGAAATACAATATGTAGAAAGACTTTTCAAAATTTTTTTACAGTTATTTATATTTTTGTTCTCCATTTTTGTTGTTTCTCTGCTGCGTGCAGTGTTGTATAAAGTACCTCATACTGATACTTGAGTAAAAGTACAAGTATCTTATCATAAAGATACTTTGGTAAAAG
>NW_013955294.1:13592-13897 GCF_001266775.1 Austrofundulus limnaeus
ACTATTGACCAGTAATGGTTAATTTTACTAGTTAGGTTTAGAGGTATGGTGTGAGTTACGTTCTGGTTCAGGTTAGGGTTAACTATTGACCAGTAATGGTTAATTTTACTAGTTAGGTTTAGAGGTATGGTGTGAGTTACGTTCTGGTTCAGGTTAGGGTTAACTATTGACCAGTAATGGTTAATTTTACTAGTTAGGTTTAGAGGTATGGTGTGAGTTAAGTTCTGGTTCAGGTTAGGGTTAACTATTGACCAGTAATGGTTAATTTTACTAGTTAGGTTTAGAGGTATGGTGTGAAGTTCTGG
>NW_013955294.1:16285-16728 GCF_001266775.1 Austrofundulus limnaeus
GGTTTAGAGGTATGGTGTGAGTTAAGTTCTGGCTCAAGTTAGTGTTAACTAGACCAGTAATGGTTAATTTTACTAGTTGGGTTTAGAGGTATGGTGTGATTTAAGTTCTGTTCAGGTTGATGTTAACTATTGACCAGTAATGGTTAATTTTACTAGTTAGGTTTAGAGGTATGGTGTGAATTAAGTTCTGGCTCAAGTTAGTGTTAACTAGACCAGTAATGGTTAATTTTACTAGTTGGGTTTAGAGGTATGATGTGATTTATGTTCTGTTCAGGTTAGTGTTAACTATTGACAAGTAATGGTTAATTTTACTAGTTAGGTTTAGAGGTATGGTGTGATTTAAGTTCTGTTCAGGTTGATGTTAATTATTGACCAGTAATGGTTAATTTTACTAGTTAGGTTTAGAGGTATGGTGTGAGTTAAGTTCTGGCTCAGGTTAGTGT
>NW_013955294.1:17728-18710 GCF_001266775.1 Austrofundulus limnaeus
GTGTGTGTGTGTGTGTGTGTGTGCATTTGCATGTGCTCCTGCTTTGGGCGTTGTAGGTTGGACACACACAGCACAATATGGGCTTTAATTTGGACCAACAGCCACTGTGCCAGAAAGGAGGGGACGAGGCAATTAGCCCGGGGCGGGAGGGAGAAGAAGGAAAGAAGGAAGGGAATTGTGAATTTGACACATTAAATGCTGACCATCATTAGCATGTGGTTGTGTAGAGTTGTATTCACCAGATCCTTGAATGCATCTTGCTTCAGCGCCATGACCGTACCCCCCACCTCTGTTCTCAGTCTGTCCATCATCCCCACGGCCACCTTTCAGCCATAATCACCCTGTTTGGCCTCTGTTTTCTTTCACTGTCTTCGTCTTTTCTCATGCTTTCATGGGTTTTATGCTGCCACGCTGCCTGGAATGGAGTCCCTGGGATCCCTAAATGAAAACAAATTAAGCAGGGTAATTAGACATAAGGAATAAAAGACGTGTTGGGTACTGGTTGGTGGGCTCAACACCAGTCACAGCATGAGCTCATCTTTCCAAAGTCACAATAACTTTGACACTGTTTACAGAACTAAAAACAAACTGTGGATATC
The DNA here is from genome assembly GCF_001266775.1 of Austrofundulus limnaeus. Lineage (NCBI taxonomy): Eukaryota > Metazoa > Chordata > Actinopteri > Cyprinodontiformes > Rivulidae > Austrofundulus > Austrofundulus limnaeus. The sequence goes on from NW_013955294.1 coordinate 18,328, forward strand.
ATCAGCAGCTCCTGCAGCGTTTTTGAGGACGCATTAAAAACTAATTTCAGCTTGAATAAGTCTTTCAGTTTGCAGAAGACCCAAAGCAGCTTCAGTTTCGTCTGACTTTCACTCAGCTTCCTGTCTCTGCTTTATGAGCCTGGAAAAGAGCAAAGTGTTCGGCCCAGTGTGGGGCTTTTCCCTCCATTGTGTGGTGATCACCTCAGGCCAGCTTTGCCCTGTCACATTAGTGTTCATCAGCACAGTAAGCTACAGACAACCACTCTTTGCTTACTCAGCAGTTTTCTCTAAACTCCACCTGTTTCTCTACAGTCACTGGCCATTTTTGGCTGCAAAGAGGATCGATTAGGACCCAAGATTTAAATGAGAAACTCTCAGAGTCA
>NW_013955295.1:0-3115 GCF_001266775.1 Austrofundulus limnaeus
GTATATACTGTATATATAAATGACACACAGCATGCAATTAATTTAATATTAATATTTTTTTCCTAATTGTCACATGACAGAGATGAGTAGAGTCAAATTAAAAAGGAAACAGTGAGAAATTCAGTGTTTATTTTTAAAGACCGACTTAGTTTTGGGATCAGTTAGGTGATATAATCAGGCAAATATCCTGAAGGTTTAAATCTGTGACCCACTTTGGCTCCTGACTAATCATGTCATAAACTTGGCTCATGTCYGCTTTAATTAATCTAATCCCCTATTCTAAGAACTTTCACCTTCACATTGACAAACTATTTTTTTTAACTAATATAGAGCAAGTTACAGTTATTTAAAATGCATCATTGTGGCAAATCAGTGGTAAATTCTGATTTACTGTGCAACAGTTTTGGATTTATTGTAACAGACTTGTTTGGATTTTGTTTGATTTTATGCTCAAGTTTTTAATAAACAAAATCCGTCATCATTAAATTTCTACAAACAAACTGTCAAATACAGTGTAAAAATTATAAATCAATTGTTAGTGTCAGATTTGATAACGTGTTGTGCTAAAATATTGTTTAAAAATCAGAGGGAAAATGTATTGCCTTACTTCAGGGACTTCCATCTCTGAAAGCACCTTTTAGAACACATTTAGCCTCATCTGCAATTGGTGCTCTTCTCTGTGCTTGTTACATTTTGTTAGAAAATGTTTAGTGAATTTTATCATAAGTACTAGTTTACAGGTGCTCAGGGAATTAATATAAAAGAATGCTGAAAGTGGTCTATATAAAGTTTTCACAACCTCCACAGAAGTTAAATAAAACAAAAAGCAACTGTTAAAATATGACAGAAAAACTCACTGCTAAGTTTGGTTGTTTTTTAAAGACTTTTCAAATTTTATATATCGACCCAATGACTCCACTGTAGATCAGTTTTATTTTTATTCTATCCAAACTGTTTATTGGGTTCAAAATGGTTTTCCTTTCTTAAAATTCTCAAGGTTTAGCTTGTCAGAACCATCAGTTTTAACCCCATGTTTTTGTAACAAATTATGCTCCAAKTTGGCAGAAAATCAATTTTTGAACATTAAACATGAAGCTAAAATCTACCTACCACAGTAAAMCTGTAATTATTTCAGGAACATTTGTATTTTTATGTTGTTTTTATTTTATATATTTTTTAGTTTTTATTTTTTTATGTTATTTAGTAGTTTTGTAAATTATGTTTCGTTTGAGTACATTCTGGGTCTAAAAGGGGCAGACCAAATAAGATTTATTCTTCTTCTGCTACCTTTCATTTTATTTTGATTTGTATATTTTTTTGGTTTTGGTTTATTTTTATTATTGTATATAGTATTTTTTAATGAAATTAATAAAATTGAATTTAAATTGAATTTTTTTTACTTCAAAGTCCTGCTCACTAACCTGAAGGAACGAAACCTAAAACTGGGTCCAAGCTACAGGAAGCACAAGTTTTGTTTCAACTTTAACTTCCACGTCCTGGGAATCCAGGTGTTAATGATTGAAACATTTGAAGAATGATGAGATGCTCTTTATTCAGTGTGCTAAACATTAAATTCATTTACAGTTTACTCAAGTAGCTATGGTGAAAAATAAAGGAAGATATAATAAAATAAAGACAAAATTGAAACTCAGATTCTCACAAACATAGATTAATTTCAATGAGAAAAAGTTTCTTTCTGACCTTTCAGCTTGTTAAATTTGACTCTCCCTGTCCTTTGTGTGACTTCTACAGGTGATGGATAACACAGACATACATATCGTGCCCAACACTCTCATGATCGTCGGTCTGGCTTCTTTGGGCATCAACTACTTTGCGTCAAAGATCTGTCAGGATGCGTTGGACGCAGGGCGGTTTCCCCGCTGGAAGAACTTCTTGAAGCCCTACTTYGCCGTCTCGTGCTTCTTCACCGTCCTCATGCTGCTGGCTGTCATCATGAGCTACGCAATGAAGGGCAGCCTGGAGTCTTCTCTGAAGGTCGGCCTGAGGAACGGCATCCGCTTCTACAAGGACACGGACACCCCTGGTCGGTGCTTCCAGAAGCAGAACATCGATCGGCTGCAGATGGAGTTCCAGTGCTGTGGGAACAATGACTTCAGGGACTGGTTTGAAGTCCAGTGGATCAGCAACCGCTACCTTGATTTCAACTCCAAGGAGGTCAAAGAGTGAGTGGACACAGCTTCATTCATTTGAGCACGTTCGTAAAGAAACAAGACCAGTCCACATTACCGTGTCTGTACAAGAAAAGCTCATTTCTTCTTTGTCTTCTTAGCCGTGTCAAGAGCAACGTAGATGGACGTTACTTGGTTGATGGAGTCCCGTTCAGCTGCTGTAACCCCAGCTCTCCACGTCCATGCATCCAGTACCAGCTCACCAACAACTCTGCTCACTATAACTACGACTACCAAACCGAGGAGCTCAACATCTACCTCCGAGGCTGCAGAGAGGCCCTGGTCCACTACTACATGGGCCTGATGAACACCATTGGAGCTGGAGTGCTGTCAATTTTCCTCCTACAGGTGAATTATGAGACAGRTTTTACTGGTCCAGCTATCATAATGGGTCTTTTCCTCTAGCACCTCTACAGCACGGTTCGTTCAGGTGGTTTTCCATTAAAATTCAGGAACAGCTCTRGTGGGAATGATTCATCGCTAAAGAAAAAAATCCTTGATGTCCCCTTGTGGACTCTGTTCAAACTAGTAGATGGTGAACAGGTGTGAACAATTTAAAAATGACAATGAAGACTGGGAGACAAAGGCCAATGACTTTAGGAAGAAACAAGTGTGTAAACTGAAACACTAATAAAGTATCCAAACGAAAACACAAGACAAGCATGAAACATAAAGTATTTGTACTGTACTAAATCTATGCATATTAGAAGTCAGAACAACTTTTACACATCAAGTATGCTAATTCTTTAAAGTTAATTTTGTACTAACAACATTTTAACTGTGCATACAGTATTATGTAGAAAAGAATAATTTTAAGAATGTTTGGACGTTTTTGTGCTAAAATTCAAGTAATTTAGGTTTAATAATGTACATTCATGTACAAGTTATCTATGGACTTTTTGCATACTTCTGTTATACACTAAAAA
>NW_013955295.1:4115-6945 GCF_001266775.1 Austrofundulus limnaeus
TTTTAGTAACAGACATATTTACATGTAAATCCTTTTTTCTACAGAAACATGTCAGGGTGTGTTTGGCAGACTGAGTAATAATGTGGGAAAAAACAATAAACTGTTTTTTCCACACTTGTTCAGCTAATAAGGAACTAACTATTGATAAATATGTGACTGATCATCACTTTAAAACTGACCCAACTATTTCTTTAATAATGAGGTCCTCATTACAGACATTTTGTGCAAACTAATAATCCACTAATGTACTCCTGAAGACCACGATCCTTTTGGTTGATTTTTTGTAATTAAAATTATTTTTAYATTGTGGTGGGGTTGTCACCTAGAGAGAATAATTCTTGCATTTGGTTGTCCTTCTTGRTTTTTAGTACCAGGTTGTGTTAAAACCTCCTCCCTCCGCAGGGTTCTGTCCTGGTGAGCTTGCGCTTCCTGCAGACGGCCATGGAAGCAGTGGCAGGGAAGGAAAACACCGAGATCGAGACAGAAGGGTACCTGCTGGAGAAGGGGGTGAAAGAAACCATCATGGAGTACGTCAACCCCATGCTGAAGTTCCTCCTGCTCAAAAACCAGGTCCAAGAAGGAGAGGCTGCCCCCGCTACCGCCTGAACYTCCCACCATGTACACACCTGTAAATAGTTTTTACAAAGAGAGCTATATTATTTTCATTYACAAAGGGGGACACAATGAGGACACTTCTGTGAATTTGACAAAATTAGGTGTAGGATTTTCATTGTGAATATCACGGATAAGATTAACTATAATGTCCTCAATGAAATTCTACTGTGGTATCCTCATTAACAAAGAAATGGTCAACTGGAGACATTTYATTGTTTATTTTTTTATTTTATTTTTCCTGTTATGTACTGTACATGAACAGTTAATCTGTCATTGTTACCCAAAAACATCCTTAACCACTTTATTACTTCTAAAAATGAACATTGTTTTTCTTTTTTTGCAATAAAATCATCCCTGTTCACCCAGAGAAAAGGAAACATTTAATAAGGCAGTGTATGAAAATGTGATTTATGGTTTTAAGAAAACTAAAAAGTGAGGTGACCATAGAGAGACGTGATGCTCAACACAACTATAACATCATTGATGATTTAATAAAATTTGGAGTTACTGAATATCTGGGGTGAAGTGCCTAATTTTATGTTTTCTGATGTAAAAGAAACAAACAAACGTGAAAATATAACACCTTCCATTACAAATTATTCACAATGCTTCTTCCTCCTTGCCTCTCTCTCTCCTCCCTGTCAGTGAATAAAATTGGATTAAGCAGATTGATTAAGTGATGTCAGTAATGCTGTTAAAGCTGTCAAGTGTGTCCTCTGTTCTGCCTCCTTTGTTAAAGCTGCTAAACACATTTGCTGCTGTAATCCCCATCCTGCTGCTCTTGCTTTTCCACACCTGTGTCAGGTGGATGTAAGGTGCACAAAGGCTTTGACTTCTTATTTATTAATTTTCTCCAACAAAATAGTGTTGTGGCAGATTAAAATATTACTTGCAGCATTCATTTCTAACTGCAAGAGTTTTCATTAATTAATTAGAAATTTGTTTATGGTTAAGTCACAGAGAAGATTAATGGCAAACACTGATGTCTGACTGGTTATTTCCTATTTTGCAGTCTAAATGTAAGACTTTATTTGCCTCTTTGAAGGTTCATTCTCTAGTGGGCTTGCTACCCAACAAAACATTTGCTTAATATGTAAATTATGTAATCTGAACTTTTATGTACTTGTTTGTTTGTTTTTTAAAGATGCAGAGTCCAGTGTTATCATTGCATTTTGTCCTACTAAAATTGTATTTATTAGACACTGTTTGGACTTGTGAAGTTAAATTTAACAAATACTTTTTATTTGTATTTAACTATAAGGAAATCACTTTATTAGTTTATACAGTTTGACAGTTTGGAAATGTCCATTTGGGTTTGATTTGATTTATGTAGTTAATTTACCTGTGTGTAGGTAAGCTGTATTTGTAGAAAAATCTACAAAGACCTACACAAAAACAAAGGGCAAAAAGGAAAAAAGAAAGAAAGAAAAGAAATATACATTTTAAAAATAATTATAATACAATAGTTTTCTGATTACAGGAATGGTATTTTTGGGATTACAGCGGTGATGACGTCTTAATTAAGTGACGAATCGACTGATGAATCGACTGCGCGCGTTCCGWCGTTCCAATTAATTTTTGAGATCCAACTCTTTTGATTTTGAATCACTTTGCAAATCATATAGCCCAATATTAACCTAATATCGAACGTGATGTCTATAATTTCTACATTGAGACACATTATTAGGCGTTTCATCCACAAATACGTGCATTGCAATGATCATAATACTTTCATTTGCTCAGTGTCGCGTTATGAAGGAACGGGTTCAAAAGAATCGATTCGTTCAGCGACAGAACACCAGCTGCCCGGAAAGCTAGTTCCAGGCTAGCGGCTAGCCATGGAACGGGTTCAAAAGAATCGATTCGTTCAGCGACAGAACACCAGCTGCCCGGAAAGCTAGTTCCAGGCTAGCGGCTAGCCATGGAACGGGTTCAAAAGAATCGATTCGTTCAGCGACAGAACACCAGCTGCCCGGAAAGCTAGTTCCAGCCTAGCAGCTAGCCGTGGCTAAGAAAACACCTCCACAGTGAGATGCTGACTAACTAATGTGTTTAACATCTTTTATAAAATCACCAGGATTCCATCCTAAGGAAAAACAGCAAGTGGAAGGATATTTATCGTAATTTTACAGGTGCGTGAACAGAATATACACTTTCCTTCTTTCAAAAGCTTCTGTATTGTGAGAAAACGCTGAAAGTTAGTTGATATGGGCCA
>NW_013955295.1:7945-10606 GCF_001266775.1 Austrofundulus limnaeus
TATATATATAGTGTAAAATTAGCCCAACTGGTTTAAAAGGGTCAGTTTTTGTTAATTTAATGCACATTAACGTAAAAGAAAATAAATATATTTTGGAAGAAGATTGGTTTGGTTACTGGAGCAGTTTTTAGTTGAAAAAGCATTTAACTCATAAATTTAAGTCAATTTTCTCTGCAGGAAAGCTTGATGTTTCCAGAGTTCATGCAAGGCTACACAAAAACTGCAAATCTGGAAACAAGACATAGATTATTATATATAAAATATATATATTTCAGAAGAAGAAAGTTTGAGTGTAAAATGAGTTGATCTCACGCACGTCTGATCAAAGAGAATATAGACACTTTAATAAAATATAAGGTACATAATTAATTATACAGTAGGCTTATGTACAGTGGAACTGGAGTCTAATTATACCATTAACATGAACACTGTGGTTTTACTCACTTTGCACAGAAATGTGAACATACATATTGTACAAGGAATGTTTAATGAAGGAGGCGAAATATTTCAACTTAGTCAAGGGAAGAAAAATAATAATAATATTTAAAATAATAATAATGATGAGCCTGGTGGTATTTTAATTACAGACAAACCATGCTCCAGGCCCACCACGTGGGGCTTGTTAGATCTTGAAATTTAACTGAAAAAAAAAGATCTTCCAGATAATTATTCATCTTGCGACATACATAAATCATGAATATATTTTCTATTCATCCCGACATACATTACACCTAGTTTACATTCAACAAAGACCCCTACAGTGAGGGCTACATTCAGCAAGGCTTTATTTTTTTTTTTTTTTTTTCCTTTTTAACCCTTTCAGAAGAATAGAAATGTCATAAAACTCAATACACAGATATGGATTTCCACTTAAATTAAGAAACTTGTATTTTAAGAATCTTTATCAAATCGACAGGCTATCTTAAACAACAAATAAGCGATGAACTTTGTTCCTGTCCGAAGATTTAAAGGCCTCACAACAACAAGGAAAAGAAAAGCTTGGACACGTTTGGCAACGCAGGGTGACTGAGGACYTCTCACAAACTACCTGATACAACATTCACAAAAAGTAGAGAGAAACAGCTGCCAGTCTGAAGCTACAGCAGGGGGGGGGACACATAAGGGGTCTGCAGCTGAATGTGTCCCACCAGAGTCTCAAAGAGAGGGGATGTTGCTGCACTGCTTTGGTGGGAACGAGTCCACGCCGCTGTGGCACGTGTACCATCCGTTCACGATGCTTTTCTGAAAGGACGAGGCGGAGGAGAAAGTCCGAGAGGTCTGGGGGAACGCGTGCCCCGTCTGGCTGCAGGGATACTGGGAGGACTGGGACCTGTAGCCGCCCCTCTGCAGCAACAAGGGGTCCAGGAGGGGCTGCGCCCTGTGCACGGGGTAGTCCAAGCTGCTGTCAAACGCGTGATGGAAGCGTGACCTCGGGGTCGAGTCGTCCCGACTCTCGGGGGACAGGGGGACGTCCTGAGTTGAGGTGGGAGGGTGCGGGGGGCTGATCTGGGTCGACCTGCCCTCCGCGGCCTGGTCCTCTTCACCGAGCCGCGCGTCGCCGCCGCCGCCACCGCCGCCGTCGTCTTTGGAGACGTGGGCCTTGTTGGTGGCGCAGTGCAGCTTCATGTGCTTCCGCAGGGAGCTCGGGTGGGTGTAGCACTTGTCGCAGCCTCTGACCTTGCACATGTAGGGTTTATCACTGGAGTGCACGTGGGAGTGCTTCTTCCTGTCGCTGCTGTTCGCGAACCTCCGGTTGCAGCCCTCGAACTCACATTTAAAAGGTTTTTCACCTAAAAACGGGCAGACACAGAGAAGGCGAGGAGTTACCAGAGTGGCTGGAGGCCCGTGGAAGCAGGAAGCTAACAGAGCCTCTAAAACTGAAAACTGTGCAGCAACGTGGAGTCAGACCAAAGGTTTATGGGGCAAATGTTCCATAAAGACTTGCTCTTATTATTAATATCAACCTGACTGGAAAATATATCTGATTGAACATATGTCGACAAAAACAACGCATTTCAAATCAATTGTGATGAAAAGGCAAAAAAACAGAGCTATCTGCTGCTTTATCACTTGGCGTTTGTTAAAAAATGTAAAAGATTCTGTAATTTTATGCCATAAAGTGTCTGATTAAGAAGCACAGCACGCATGTGCAGCTGTGCTACAGCTTAGCAAATGTCATTAAGGGTCTCTGTTGTGCCTCCATTCTCTGCTGCTTTCATTAGTGAAACAATTCASAGCAGAAATAAAAGAGGGAACCCAAGGAATATTTTTTTTGTCCAGTCTTTTCCCTTTTTATGTGTCTGCGTGTAAGAGAGCAATTCATTCAGTCTGATTTAAACGCCAATATTTCACTGTAATTAAGCTGCATCAAATTTGTCCCCCTGACATGTGTGAAAATAAGAATAAAATATGGCTGTGTGGTAATTCCCTTCTATATAAAAAGTGTTTGGTGCAGGGCTGTAYAGGAAAATTCCCATCATTGCACGGTGCTCCATATGGAGGATGCTCATCAAAGAAGTGGGAGGAAGCATTCAGTTATTTAAATCATCTTGTTTTGAAAACGTTTTGTTTCACTTTTGAATAATAATAATAATAATAATTTTATTATTATTATTATTATTATCATTATTTCCCATCCATATCCTGACACACATCAGAGTG
>NW_013955296.1:0-684 GCF_001266775.1 Austrofundulus limnaeus
CTCCTGCTGGAGGAGTGAAGAACTGCAGCTGCTCCTGCTGGAGGAGTGAAGAACTGAAAGGATATTGTCGAGTTTTCACATTAAAAGCCTGTGGTATTAACTCTTATTTTGAAAAGGCCGCTCCGGATGCTGACCCGCCTCCTTTTCCGGTTGTAGAGCCGGTCTCTAGAGCCGGTGTGTTTCGGCTCAGTCTCTCTGCGGACCCCGGAACTTCAACATGTCGGACCCCTGCTCCTTCTCGTCGCTCTCCAGGTGTCTCACCAAACACCTGAACCTGCTCCTGCACGCGGACTTCGACAGGCACGTGATCCGGGGCAAGGTGGAGCTCACCGTGGAGGCGCTGGAGGACTGCTTCTCGGTTCTGGTAACGGCTCGGTTCTGATTCGGAGAAGTTATTCATCAGTTTAATGTGATGCAGCTTAAAACGTTGATAATTTACCTGGAGTCTGGTCTGCTGGTACACTGAAGTCAGCTTATGATTCCAGGACCGCCTTTGATCCGGTCTAGAACTACAAAACTGAGTCTCTTCAGACCTGGACCAGATCTGCAGACCTGGACCAGATCTTGTCAGTCTACCAGCAGAACCTTTAAAACCCAGTTTGTGAAACTTTAGTTTAGAAAAGACAGTTTAGGTCCAGTTATAAACTTTAATCTTTAGATGTCAAACCTGCTGTCAGTCAGTCC
>NW_013955296.1:1059-1708 GCF_001266775.1 Austrofundulus limnaeus
ATATAAATTGTAATATAATTTTCTACCAAAACAGTGCTGAATTAAAAAACACTGGTTTATATTTCAGTCTGAGTTGTTTCTGTCTAACAGTTTTTTAAACAAAGGGTTAAATATGTAGACAGGTGAAATTACTGATCACCTGTTGTCTGAATGCTCCTGAGAATATTACCTCACCAAACTCCATTTAAAATTATCCAGATTTAACGACTGGTGGATGCTTAAACTACAGATATACAAGGAAACAATGTGACAAAACAACCCGATTTGACTTTTTGTTAAAACCTTAATCAGTGCCGAATATACGAACACACTTTCATTTATTTTCCACTCAAACAGTTTTTGTGTAGCACACAGCGTTTGTCTACAGGACCCGTTATATTAGAAACTCGACTTTTTTCAGCGGAAATTGGCAGCTGACGGTAGCGACGCTAAGCTAACACACCTCGATGGCTTGTCCGAGCTCCAGGTCGAAGGTAACGACACACACGCACTCCAACCAGGAGGAGAAACGCGCCCAGGCGGTCCGACCGTCCGCGCTGTCCGCCGCCGCCATGTCCTCGTGTCGCGGAGAACCGAAACCGTCCAACGGGTCCATCCCGACCGGGTCAGAGCATCAGCAGCTCCGCCAAGTGTCCGCTCTACTCTCCTC
>NW_013955296.1:2425-3691 GCF_001266775.1 Austrofundulus limnaeus
TTACCTGTGCAGGGTGTTTACCTGTGAGGTTTAAACCTGTGCAGGTTGTTTACCTGTGAGGTTTAAACCTGTGCAGGTTGTTTACCTGTGAGGTTTAAACCTGTGCAGGTTGTTTACCTGTGAGGTTTAAACCTGTGCAGGTTGTTTACCTGTGCAGGTGCGGTACCTGTCCCAGTAATAAAGCAGGGTTAAGTGGTCTCCAGGTGACTGCTGAGCTGCGACCTGAGCAGAATAAATGAATCCTGGAGGCAGACAGGTGAACTTTGCACAGACAGGTAGCCCCAGCAGGTGTGGCGCTGATGATGGAGCTCGTTAATGAACACAATCTGTTTATCTGCTGCAGACTTTGGACACCAGGGACCTGAACGTCCTCTCTGTCTCAGCCAACCAGCAGCCGGCCTCCTTCGCTCTGGGCACCAAGCACAGCTTCAAGGGGACGCCGCTGGACATCACGCTGCCCTTTGAACTGTCCAGGTGAGGACATCACCTGTCCTCTCTTCTTCTTGTCCTCTGAATAAAAGCTAACCTGTGTGCTCTGGACCAATCAGAGGGCAGCATGTCATCGTGGAGGTGACCTATGAGACGTCTCCGTCGGCCTCGGCTCTGCAGTGGCTCACACCTGAGCAGACCGCCGGGAAGAAACAACCGTACCTGTTCAGCCAATGTCAGGTGAGCCACCTGTCAGACCGCACTCAGGGTTTAATGAACTCATNCGAAACCGTCCAACGCGTCCATCCCGACCGGGTCAGAGCATCAGCAGCTCCGCCGAGTGTCCGCTCTACTCTCCTCCATCAGCACCGGATCCCATGAGCGCGCGCTCCTCCTGCTGGAGGAGTGGAGAACTGCAGCTCCTCCTGCTGGAGGAGTGAAGACCTGCAGCTGCTCCTGCTGGAGGAGTGAAGACCTGCAGCTCCTCCAGTAGGAGGAGTGAAGACCTGCAGCTGCTCCTGCTGGAGGAGTGAAGACCTGCAGCTCCTCCAGTAGGAGGAGTGAAGAACTGCAGCGCCTCCTGCTGGAGGAGTGAAGAACTGCAGCTCCTCCTGCTGGAGGAGTGAAGACCTGCAGCTCCTCCAGTAGGAGGAGTGAAGAACTGCAGCTCCTCCTGCTGGAGGAGTGAAGACCTGCAGCTCCTCCTGCTGGAGGAGTGAAGAACTGCAGCTCCTCCTGCTGGAGGAGTGAAGAACTGCAGCTCCTCCTGCTGGAGGAGTGAAGAACTGCAGCTCCTCCTGCTGGAGGAGTGAAGAACTGCAGCTCCTCCTGCTGGAG
>NW_013955296.1:4530-5981 GCF_001266775.1 Austrofundulus limnaeus
CTGTCAGCTGTGTGTCTCTACCTGTCTCAGGTGTGTCTGTCAGGTGTGTCTGTCAGCTGTGTCTCTCAGGTGTGTCTGTCAGCTGTGTGTCTCTACCTGTCTCAGGTGTGTCTGTCAGCTGTGTCTCTACCTGTCTCTCAGGTGTGTCTGTTAGGTTGTGTCTCTACCTGTCTCAGGTGTGTCTCTCTACCTGTCTCAGGTGTGTCTGTCAGGTGTGTCTCTCTACCTGTCTCAGGTGTGTCTGTCAGCTGTGTGTCTCTACCTGTCTCAGGTGTGTCTGTCAGGTGTGTGTCTCCACCGGTCCCCCAGCTGTGTCTCTCAGGTGTGTGTCTCTACCTGTCCCCAGGTGTCTGTCCCTAAGGACCTGGTGGCGGTGATGAGTGCTGTGAGAGACGGACAGATGGTGGACCCTCAGGACAGCAGCAGGATCATCTACAGGTTCAGACAGACGGTGGGTGTTCACCTGTACTTCACCATCATCCTCCTCACCTGTCCTCAGGTGTGTGACCTCTGTGTGACCTCTGACCTCAGGTGCCCATGCCGTCCTACCTGATAGCTGTTGTGGTTGGAGCCTTGGAGAGCAGGTAGCTTCTGACACAGCTGTTTGATGATGTCATCATGTTACCTGTGCAGGTAACGGTGTCTCTGTGCTCTGATTGGTCAACAGACAGATCGGCCCGAGGTCCAGAGTCTGGTCTGAGAAGGAGTTAGTGGACAAAGCAGCGTTCGAGTTCTCTGAGGTGCGTTACTATGGCAACAGAGATTGTCCTCATTAGGACAGGTTTATAGAGAGGACTCACCTGTCCACCTGTCCAACAGACTGAGACCATGCTGAAGACCGCCGAGGACTTGGCGGGACCGTACGTGTGGGGTCAGTACGACATCCTGGTTCTGCCTCCGTCCTTCCCCTACGGAGGGATGGAGAACCCCTGCCTCACCTTTGCCACGCCCACTCTGCTGGTAACATACACCTGTCCTTACATGTCCTTACATGTCCTCACCTGTCCTTTCCTGTCCTCACCTGTCCTCACCTGTCCTTACATGTCCTCACCTGTCCTTACATGTCCTCACCTGTCCTCACCTGTCCTTACATGTCCTCACCTGTCCTCAACTGTCCTTTCCTGTCCTTTCCTGTCCTCACCTGTCCTCACCTGTCCTTACATGTCCTCACCTGTCCTTACATGTCCTCACCTGTCCTCACCTGTCCTTACATGTCCTCTCCTGTCCTCAACTGTCCTTTCCTGTCCTTTCCTGTCCTCACCTGTCCTCACCTGTCCTTACATGTCCTCACCTGTCCTTACATGTCCTCACCTGTCCTCACCTGTCCTTACATGTCCTCTCCTGTCCTCAACTGTCCTTTCCTGTCCTTTCCTGTCCTCACCTGTCCTCACCTGTCCTCAACTGTCCTTACTTGTCCTTTCCTGTCCTCACCTGTCCTCACCTGTCCTCAA
>NW_013955296.1:6193-7554 GCF_001266775.1 Austrofundulus limnaeus
TGTCCTCACCTGTCCTCACCTGTCCTTACATGTCCTCACCTGTCCTTACATGTCCTCACCTGTCCTCACCATTGCCACGCCCACTCTGCTGGTAAACATACACCTGTCCTCAACTGTCCTCACATGTCCTCACCTGTCGTCACATGTCCTCACCTGTCTTCACATGTCCTCACCTGTCTTCACATGTCCTCACCTGTCCTCACCTGTCCTCACCTGTCCTCACCTGTCGTCACCTGTCCTCACCTGTCCTCACCTGTCCTCACCTGTCGTCACATGTCCTCACCTGTCCTCACCTGTCCTCACCTGTCGTCACATGTCCTCACCTGTCCTCACCTGTCCTCACCTGTCGTCACATGTCCTCACCTGTCTTCACCTGTCCTCACATGTCCTCACATGTCCTCACATGTCCTCACCTGTCCTCACATGTCCTTACATGTCCTCACATGTCCTCACCTGTCGTCACATGTCCTCACATGTCCTCACATGTCCTCACATGTCCTCACATGTCCTCACATGTCCTCACGTCCTCACATGTCCTTACATGTCCTCACATGTCCTCACATGTCCTCACCTGTCGTCACATGTCCTCACATGTCCTTACATGTCCTCACCTGTCCTTACATGTCCTCACCTGTCCTCACCTGTCCTCACATGTCCTCACCTGTCCTCACATGTCCTTACATGTCCTCACCTGTCCTCACATGTCGTCACATGTCCTTACATGTCCTCACCTGTCCTCACGTCCTCACCTGTCCTCACCTGTCCTCTGACCTAAGCACTGAGCAGGTGTTTGCTGTCTGTCCCATCAGGCTGGAGACAAGTCCCTGTCCAACGTGAGTGTCTCACCTGTCCCTCAGCTGATGTTGCACCTGCTGCAGGTAAGTTGATTCTTGTTCTTCTGTCTCAGGTGATCGCTCATGAGATCTCCCACAGCTGGACCGGGAACCTGGTGACCAACAAGACCTGGGAGCACTTCTGGTAATCCGAGACAGGAGTCCTGGTCCTGGTCTGGTGAGTCTGGTCTGTGTGAGCCTCAGGTAACTCAGGTGTGTCCTGCAGGCTGAACGAGGGCCACACGGTGTACCTGGAGAGGATGATTGGCAGGTCCATGCACGGGGAGCCCTTCAGACAGTTTAAAGCCATGGGGGGCTGGAAGGAACTGCAGGACTCGGTGAGGACCTGGACCCAGTCTACCTGCTCTGAGTTAGTTTCAGGTCCTTTTGTCCCTCTCACCTGGTCCTCCTGTCCTCAGGTGAACACCTTTGGGGCCAACAACCCTCTGACTAACCTGGTCCCCAGTCTGCAGGACGTGGACCCCGACGACGCCTTCTCCTCGGTCCCGTATGAGAAGGGCTTCGCTC
>NW_013955296.1:8260-9082 GCF_001266775.1 Austrofundulus limnaeus
TTTTGTTGTTTAATGTTTGTTGTTTGTTTGTTGTTTAATGTTTTTGTTGTTTAATGTTTGTTGTTTGTTTGTTGTTTAATGTTTGTTTGTTTTTTGTTTGTTGTCTAATGTTTTTTTGTTGTTGTTTGATCGTCAGGGAGGTGTATCATTTTGATAAATATCGGGATGAATCAGTCCGTGTGTTCGTGGCTCATCGGGGTGCGATGCACCCGGTCACCTCTGGACTGGTGGCCAAGGACCTGAAGGTGGACGCCAGCAGCACGGGGGTTCTGTAGGAACCAGAACCAGAACCAGAAGATCAGATCAGTATTAAACCACAGAACCTGACGAGATGTTTTTCTTCTAATAAAAACATTTTCTACAGAATCTGTTTTGTTTTGTTCTTTAAGATGTTTCAGAACTTCCTGTTCTGGTCTCAGATCCCGTCGGGGACAGGAAGAGGTTCTGGTTCTGGTTCTGGTTCCTCTTTTTGTTTGTTTCTTCATCAGTTTTCAGTTAAAACATGAAGAAACAGGAAGAGTTACAGCACCGGACTGAAACCGTCCAGAACCAGAACCTGCCTGAAGTTAGGTCCAATAAACCAGAACCTCTAACAGAACCAGAACCTGTCTGAAGTTAGGTCCAATAAACCAGAACCTCTAACAGAACCAGAACCTGTCTGAAGTTAGGTCCAATAAACCAGAACCTCTAACAGAACCAGAACCTGTCTGAAGTTAGGTCCAATAAACCAGAACCTCTAACAGAACCAGAACCTGTCTGAAGTTAGGTCCAATAAACCAGAACCTCTAACAGAACCAGAACCTGTCTGAAGTTTATAGGAGT
>NW_013955296.1:9769-10414 GCF_001266775.1 Austrofundulus limnaeus
GGTGTGTGAGTGTCACCTGTATGAGACCAGGTGTGTGAATGTCACCTGTACGAGACCAGGTGTGTGAATGTCACCTGTATGTGACCAGGTGTGTGAATGTCACCTGTATGAGACCAGGTGTGTTAGTGTTACCTGTATGAGATCAGGTGTGTTAGTGTTACCTGTATGAGACCAGGTGTGTGAATGTCACCTGTATGTGACCAGGTGTGTTAGTGTCACCTGTATGAGACCAGGTGTGTTAGTGTTACCTGTATGAGATCAGGTGTGTTAGTGTTACCTGTATGAGACCAGGTGTGTTAGTGTCACCTGTATGTGACTAGGTGTGTTAGTGTCACCTGTATGAGACCAGGTGTGTTAGTGTTACCTGTATGAGATCAGGTGTGTTAGTGTTACCTGTGTGAGACCAGGTGTGTTAGTGTTACCCGTATGAGACCAGGTGTGTTTGTGTCACCTGTATGAGACCAGGTGTGTTAGTGTTACCTGTGTGAGACCAGGTGTGTGAATGTTACCCGTATGAGACCAGGTGTGTTAGTGTCACCTGTGTGAGACCAGGTGTGTTAGTGTTACCTGTACGAGACCAGGTGTGTTAGTGTTACCTGTACGAGACCAGGTGTGTGAATGTCACCTGTATGAGACCAGGTGTGT
>NW_013955296.1:11414-11884 GCF_001266775.1 Austrofundulus limnaeus
GTGTGTTAGTGTCACCTGTATGAGACCAGGTGTGTTAGTGTTACCTGTATGAGACCAGGTGTGTTAGTGTTACCTGTATGAGACCAGGTGTGTTAGTGTTACCTGTATGTGACCAGGTGTGTGAATGTCATCTGTACGAGACCAGGTGTGTGAATGTCACCTGTATGAGTCCAGGTGTGTGAATGTCACCTGTATGAGACCAGGTGTGTTAGTGTTACCTGTATGTGACCAGGTGTGTGAGTGTGACCTGTATGAGACCAGGTGTGTGAATGTCACCTGTATGAGTCCAGGTGTGTGAATGTCACCTGTATGAGACCAGGTGTGTTAGTGTTACCTGTATGTGACCAGGTGTGTGAGTGTCACCTGTATGAGACCAGGTGTGTTAGTGTTACCTGTATGTGACCAGGTGGGTGAGTGTCACCTGTATGAGACCAGGTGTGTTAGTGTCACCTGTATGAGACCAGGTGTGT
>NW_013955296.1:12884-14135 GCF_001266775.1 Austrofundulus limnaeus
CACACACACACACACACACACACACACACACACACACACACACACACACACACACACACACACACACTATGGATTTTAAAGCCTAACCCTGACCGTTTACCCTAAAACGAACCTCACAGGTACCTGACTCCAAACCAGTGGATCCAGGATTTTTCTGGGTGAGGGGCCACGACACTCATAGAGGGGCCAAGTATTTGTTCAACATCCTTGCACATGAATCCTCGGTTTTGGTAAGTTATATAAATTTAACCGGTCACATTTGTTCCAACAATTGTAACGTAATGTAATGTTGTTAAAAACGCTTCAGTATCAGTTTTACATGCATGTTTACTGAACATGGATAAACTGTTCTCAAAGCGTAGTTGAAAGATTTTTTTTTGCAAAATTGTTCAAGTAAAGATTGATTCATGCTGGACTTTATGTTTGACTCATTAGTGCCTCTAGTGTTTGGGCATGGAACTGCACGACAGGACAGGGGCACTTCAGGGGGCCAATCAGATTTCAGCAGGGGACAATGCCCCTGTGGCCCCGCCCCTAGAACCGCCCCCGGCCCTAAAACTAACCTGAACCTTGGTCCTCACCCATAATATGCGTTTGGACTCGTGGGAACCTGGCTTTGGTCCCCATGATTCACGTTGGTCCCCACAAGGCTGCTTTTTTTGGTAAAATGTTTCCCACGTTGAAGGAAAAACCTGCCCCCCCCACCAATCATGAACTTGATCAGTTCTCTGCCTCATTAACTCATTTTCTCTTGCAGAAGCAACAGTATTGTGTTTTTAATTTTATTTTTTAAATTATGTTAATATTCTCTATATGCCGTCATTAATGTTTCTAGTTTCAGTTCAGAGAAATGGACTTCTGTTCTTATTTTCTCCTGTTGCCATGGTGAATCATGTTATCTGACTTCCATTGATGAGGGCGTTGTGCTCCAACTTAACTCAGGGTAACTTGACTCAGGATTAAGGTATCCAGTTGATATCCTCTGTCCTGAAACTGAAAATCCCGAGTATCAGAGCGAGTTAAGTTGACTCAGAGTGTCTGCTTTAACCCAGGGTTTGTTAAGCTGCTGGATGAAACGATGCTCAGGAAACAAGGAAACTGAACACATTAAAACACCAGGACCTCACACATAAAGGACTGTGCAGCTTTCACACTGAAAGTAGACAGACGGACAAATTTATAAAGTGCACCACACCAAAATATTCAGGTGTATCAAACTGTGAGCACGCAGGTTCCTGCTCACCTTTCCTT
>NW_013955297.1:0-601 GCF_001266775.1 Austrofundulus limnaeus
TTTTTAGAGAAGACTAACTTTTACCAAAGTATTTTTATAAGATACTTGTACTTTTACTCAACTATCACTTTAAGGTACTTTATACAACATTACTAATCTCACATTAAGCTAACCACTGATGCTAATGCTAATTTTACAAAGGGCTATAATTCATTTCAACATCCACACCTGAAATATTTATTTGGTACAGTAGCATCACAGAACATCTAAATGCTAATAAATTATTCAAACATTTCCACCCACTTGTCAGTATTTGGGGGTTTGATCCTGGGGTGGCCAATCAGGTGCCAGAGGTGACACTTGCCACCCCGGACACCCCTCTGGCTCCACCCCTGACATATACGTAGGTTGATTTTTGTCACAATTTTCTTGTTCCAAAGACTTGTTTTTTAAAAAAAAGACCAGCGTACGTCAACAGACGAAGCGCTAACATCCAAACGTTTGTTTCAGTTTTTAATGACTTCAGTTGTTCAAAGAGAAACAGAAAGAAAAAGTTAAACAAGAGAAGCTGCAGGAGTGGAGTCTGAGCCCTTTACTCTGTGTCCCATAGAGCAGCGTGTTTATAAATCAGAGTCAGTGTGTGTGTGTGTGTGTGTGTGTG
>NW_013955297.1:2475-7272 GCF_001266775.1 Austrofundulus limnaeus
CACACACACACACACACACACACACACACACACACACACACACACACACACACACACACACACCCGACTGTCACCCTAAACTCCCCTCACACCAACACAGTTCTCCTCCTTAGAGTTGTAGAAAAATTAAAATTCATTTACCCACATCTCATCTTCATCTTTGCTCTCCTTTCATCTCTCCATCTGTTTATTTATTTATTTATTTGTTTGTTTGTTTATTTATTGTTAGCAGACTCATGGTCCACTAGACATAAAAAATAAAGACATAATACACAACAACTAAAGTGAAAGAGAAAAAAACATATAAAATAATACCAGTGCTACTTTTTTATTGAGTCAAACTCAATTCCACCACAGCACTTTAAACCAAGCAGTAATGATTAAAAAAAAATTCTTAGAAATTTATTGAAATAAAACCAGTTKTAAACATCATTTGTTACTGTTCTGTTGTTGGGTACATAAAAATGTAAACCTTGAATCAGGTCTTTAAACATACTCTGTACTTAAATATTCTGGTTAGAAAGCAGAAATCAAAAAGTCTTTAAACAGATATATTTGCAGTCCACTAATCTCTGTAGTAAAACTGAAATTCTTCTTATTAAATCTTGTTTTTTTGCCCGTTCAAACTCGTTAAATAATATAACTGTTATTTTTTTTGCCCACCAAACCTTTAGGATTTTAAAGAATTTTGCTAAATTGAAATTTTGAACAAAAGCTGTCTTTTTAATTTAAATCTTTCAGGTTTAAAAGTTTCAGAAGTTTGTGGGGGCCATGTTTTTGTTGTCTTTTAGCTACATTTAGCTCCTTCTTTTTGAGCAATGTATTTGTTTTTAGTACTCGTTTGCATTTTTGCAGCTGACACTGAAAGCTCGACTCAAGCCTTCGTTTTCCCGGCGAGGTTTTTTGACCCAACCAGGGCCCTTAGACATCTTAGACCCCAAGATTACACGGGTCCCCAACTCCTCCACCACCTGGAGGCCTCCGAACCTTGAACCAAAATCCGCTCTCATTGTCGTTGTTGCGTGACCAAAGTGGTATCATGTTGTTCTCAGATTTGTGTCACCTGCCCCCATGAGGTCCGAGCCAAACTTTTCACCCTCCCTTTGCAGACGGAAGCATTGTGTGACTGGTTCAGAAGTTTGTGGGAGTGATTTGTTTGCTGAAAAGTGTGGTGCTCTATCTGTGTCAGATTTGTGCTCAAAGTAATGGTGAATATCGGAGTGGAGACTCCAGTAGGAGGGATCTCCCAGGAGCTCAGCTCAGTCTCATGGGTGATGGAAGGTGTGTCCAAAAACAAACGTCAACCACATGACCAAGTCAACTAGGGTTAGAGTTAGTTATACAGGCTGAAGATCAACCATGCCGGACACTTKTAAGTTGCCGATTCTGCTTAGGAGAGCAAACAACGAATACACGGATTGAAGTGTTGTCCTCAGTAAGACGGGCGTTGCTTTGGTCGATCGTTGTGAAGAAAGAGTCAAGTCGAATGATAAACAAACATTGACCATGTGACTACATGTCAACTAGGGTTCAGGTTAGACGGGCTGCAGATCAACCATGCTGGACATTTTTAAGGTGGCAACTCTGCTTAGAAGAGAAAACAACAAATCCACAGACCGGGAACTTGTCCTCAGTAATGAGGGCATTGCTTTGGTCGGTTGTTGTGAAGAAAGAGTCGAAAGATAAACAAACATCAACCACATGACTGCACGTCAACTAGGGTTAGGGTTATACGGGCTGCAGATCTATCAGATCAGATGCTGGACCGATTTAAGTTGGCGATTCCGTTTATTAGAGTAAACAACAAATTCACAGACCGAGGTCTTGTCCTCAGTAATGAGTGCGATGCTTTGGTTGGTTATGGTGAAGAAAGAGTGGAATCGAAAGACAAAGTTGTGGATTAATTGGTTCATCTATGTTCCAACCCTCATGTTTTATTAAAACTAAGTCTATTTACATGTTTTATTCTGAGAGTTGTTCAGTTTTCCAGTCAACATGAGCGCCCGTAGATGAGAGAGAATTTTTTAAGAAGTCCCAGCATTCCTCGTTTAGTGCCTGACTCCGTGCAGAGGATGAGCGATGGATGCTGAGGGTCAAAGAGACGGGAGGAGGTTGTATGTTATCATGTTCAGAACACAGCAGAGATGGAAAATGGACCAAGAGACTAATAAATATCACCGTGGGAGCTGAAAGCTGCAGACTCCAAGGAGAAAATATCACCGAGAGCTCAGCCTCGGCTTTACTTAGATCACATTCATCACTAGATCATAACTCGTTGTGTGTGTTTTTACAGATTTTATCCTGGTTGTTTACACACTTCTCACTTTTTTAGCCTCTAAATGGTGGATAGTATTAGTCTCCTGTTGTGTATTATAAAAGAAAGGTTTGTTTGTGTGTGGTTTTTGGTACCACTGGTCCTTTGATTGCAGATTCAAGCATCARTCTAGATCTTAAAAGCAAGATTATTCTGCAAATTATTATCCTGAACATAAACATGTTGTTTGGTTCATGAGGGGGTTTAGACGTTACCTCCCAAGAATAAAAAGTTGAWATAATTGCACAAACAGACCCACTTCCTTGTGTTGACCTGTGCAAGGAAGGAGTCATTTATATAACATGCCTCAAATATTTGGTTGTTTTAATCAATAATTTGGTTTTTAGWCTTAGTGAGCACAATGTGAAATGAGTGAAATGGCCATAAAATGTTTCAAAAATAAGACTTGGATGTTATTTTTAAGAACTTTGATTACAAAAGCATAAATCACCTTTTCAGAACAGCTTTTAATGTATGATTTTGTCCTGTTTTATGCGTACCCTAGTGTAGAAATGTTTCCTTTACACAGTGTTTGAGATGTGTCAGCACATTAAAAACAACTTGGAAGCAAAACCCATTTAAACTAGAACTTAAAGTTTTAAAACAAACAACAAATTAGTTCCAATTTATTCAGTTTCGTGAAGTGAAACTGGTACGAGCCGTTTGGAGGGCGTATAACGGAACTATTTTCCATAGTTCCCACTAAAACTCACGGTAAAGTGGATTTCCTAAAGACAAGTCTTTCCGGATCAGATTATTTTTGGGATAGACACTTTGTCTTCTTGTTTTATTGAAACTTTTGACATCTAGGTGCACATGTTGAAGGTTAAATTGTTTTGCCTTTTTGTTCTTTGGTGCAAAATCTAAATGCGAAATATTAGAGAGACCTTTATTGTCATCGTACAGAGAGCACAATGAAACTACAAATACTGCAAATTAAACAACATCTAGTGGCTAACATTTAGCATGCTAGGCTGGTTACCCACTTCATTAGATGCATTTTTTTAAATAACAAGACTTTATCAAGAAAATCCAATTAAGTAATTGACTTAAGTTGACAGACTAAGAGAATAAAGTCATAAAATTATGAGAAAAAAGTTTATTTAATGAGGAAAAAAGCTTTGATAGAGTTATGAAGATCTGATGTGTTAAAAAGATTCAATAATTCTTTATTTGTAAAATCAATACTAAAATATAAATTTGTAAGATGCTCAACATGCCTCATTTTAAAGTCTTGATAAGACGCTTTTTCACCTTGGAGTTCTCATATTACAACTTTTCTCATATTATTTTGACCTTATTCTCATAATAAAATCTTAGTCAGGCCCTAATACTTCATCGTATTGTCTTTGTAAAGTTTTATTTATTTTTTAAGTGTATGTTTCTAATAAAGTGGGTGACCAGCCTAGGCATGCTAGCCTCTCCAATGCTAATGCTATCTTATTCATTGCTAAAACCAGCCTCTTCCATGCTAACGCTAGATTAGCCAATGCTAAAGCCAGCCTCTTCCATGCTAATGCTAGGTTAGCCAATGCTAAAGCCAGCCTCTTCCATGCTAATGCTAGNTTAGCCAATGCTAAAGCCAGCCTCTTCCATGCTAATGCTAGATTAGCCCATGATAAAACCAGCCTCTTCCATGCTAACACTAGATTAGCCACTGTTAAAGCCAGCTCTTCCATGCTAACACTATGTTAGCCAACGCTAAAGCCAGCTTGCCTCATGCTAATCCTAGCTTCTCCAATGCTAAAGCCAGCCTCTCCCATGCTAAATGCTGTTAGCCAATGCTAAAGCCAGCCTGCCTCATGCTATGCTAGCTTCTCCAATGCTAAAGCCAGCCTCTTCCATGCTAACGCTATGTTAGCCAATGCTAAAGCCAGCCTGCCTCATGCTAATCCTAGCTTCTCCAATGCTAAAGCCAGCCTCTTCCGTGGTAATGCTAGATTAGCCAATGCTAAAGCCAGCCTGTCCCATAGTAATGTTAATGCTCAGTTACTGAAGCAGGCCTATTATTAATCATTGGAATAGGTATAACCCTCTGACACAAGGACATAGCCACCTCTGGGTGCACAATATTCATAGTTTTGAACTCTTAATAAAGACCACTTTAGAGGAATAAAGGAAAGAACAATGCAACACTCTGAAGGGCAGATGAAGACTTTTGCACCTAAAAAAAATCTGTTGAAACCCAGAACGACCTGAAACACTCGGTGCTTTACTGAGATGACACCACAAGATAAAACTCCSTCTTGTTATTTAGTGGTCCTAATATTGTTTGAAAACTTATTTATTAAAGGAAAAGTTGAGTTTTCCTTTGATGTTTTGTAGAAATGCTAAACCTGCTGAACACGAAGCGCTGCTTCACCCAGACTTTAACATTCTGCTGCACAAACTAAACACATATTTCACTTTTCACTGGAAACAACTTAATTGCAGGGTTTGAACTTGACCTCGGTGAGAGTGAACGTTCACCTGAGCCCCTCCTC
>NW_013955297.1:8225-10727 GCF_001266775.1 Austrofundulus limnaeus
CATGAGAATGAAGTCATTATAATAGGAGAATAAGGTCATAATATATCGAGAATAAAGTTGTTTAATAAAAGACTAAAGTCGTGATATTATGAGAATAAAGTCACATTACAAGAAAAAAATAGTGATGAGAAAAAAGCTATGATAGAGTTATCAAGATTTGATGAGACCAGCTCGGACAAGTTAAATATTTACTTATTTGTAAAACTTTTACCAACGTATAACTTCACATGCTTCGAGTAGGAGCTATAAAATTGGGCTTTTATTCTGGTAATATTTTACTTTATTCTCATACAACTTTTTTCTCATAAAATTATGACTTTATTCTCATTATTCAAAACAAAATAGGCCCTAATACTCTGCAGCAGTAATACACCATCAGAATGACACAATGACATTCAGCATCACAGAAAGACAATCCCAGTGGTGGCACAGCTAATGGGCACAGCTAACCAAGTTAGCTTTGCTAACATATAATTCGCCAACTAAAGATATAGATTCGCTCTCACTAAACTGCWAAACATTATTAGCAGAAGCTAAATTTAAACAGCTAAAAAAAGATTTAGAGGAAGCTAGTGCCAGTGAGGTGTTCTGGCTAGAGGCCCTATCACATGACTTTTCTTGGTCAGAGAGAGCGGCCATATTGGTAGCTGTTAGCAAATGAAAAGTTGGCAAAACCTAATTTAGCTGAAGCTAATTGGTCCGGTAAAAGTTTTCAAAGTTAGCAAAAAACTAACAAACAAAATGAAAAAAAAAATAGTTCTGCTATTAGCTGATTAGCAAATCGGCACCCACCACTGGACAATCCTAAAAACAATACGAAGGAGCAACACACCCACAGCGCCAGAATTGAGTAAACACACCTCTGACCACTAAACAAACAATAGTTTGATTTAATTTTTCTTTCCTGGAAGAAGCCATTAATCAGCTTTATTACCAACATGACAATTTACTGCTTGTATTTGGTGGTTTAATGTGGCAAAATAGATATTAATAAATCATAAAACAACCCCAGAGATGCAGCCATAAGTAGCATTTAATTAAAACTTGTGGCCTTTGTGTGTCTAAACTAAGCTTTTTAGTTTCAGACCACCCCTCTAAATAAAGGGATGGGTAAAGAAACCCCTCTGATTGATAAATAACTTTAAAGGCACATCCAGAACAGCTGAGATTAAACAGCAAACGCAACAAATTCTGACACGCTGGAGCAAAGGGGGAGCTTTGAAATTGGGAAGTTTTAAAAAATTCAGGGTTGGGGGATTGTGGGACTGTATTAATAGTCACTAGCATGAATATTTAAAATCCTCTTATGTTGAATGTGGAAATAGAAGAAGGGGCTGGAGAGGGATTCTTTCCCGCTCTTTTGTCAGAGCGTGAGGTGAGGCTGGGACCTCTGCAGCTGGCTCGCACGACTCCTTTTTCTATAAAGTGAGTCACGTTTGGGATGTCGACGTCAAAAAAAGTGAGTGGATCTCATCCGGCTCAGCTGCACTGTTGGCCGAGCAGAGAAGTGACTTGTGTTTGTAAAGTTCACGTTACACTGAGCGGGTCTGTGGAGTCGATGAAGATGAAGCTGAGCAAACAGTGGTTAATCTTATGTGATGTGACATATCTGTGCACAGGAGTGTTTGTACAGTGCTGCAGGCCACAGGGTGGGGATCAGCATGATCCTACACAATTAAGATAAGTCAATAACTAAAGGATCACACTGCAAACATATCAAGTTCCTGAACATCCAATGCCAGGTCCAATTATTTTAAAGAACCACAAAACACCATCAATTAATTTTACATTGAACTTCAACATTTAAAATAAACTAAAATATACAGTAATTCAAACAAATTGYATTCATAGTTCTGCATTGTTTTCCCATCAATTAACAGCAAATTACCATTGTGTTAAACTTATTGTTGTATCTAAACTCTGTAGGGATGGATTAGAATCAAAAGTCTCTGAATACCCCAGCAAGTATCAGGTGAGGGGGCCTAATGTTTGGGCTTTGTCCAGAACATGGCCGCCATATTAAATCAAAGTCTATTTTTATCCCAACACAAAGCAGGTCATGAAGCATACCAAAGACCAAATTGCAGCAATAACATTTGAAATATCTCCTTTGATTCAGAAGTTTTCTACACAGAAAGTTGCAACAACATTTGGGAACATTTCCTGTAATTTAGTGCCGATCACAGTGCGCCTGAAACAATGTTTTTAGTCTTTTTTGATTTGCTTCATGACCCTGTTCCCACTGGAAAAAAATAACTTTGATCCAATATGGTGGCTTTCAAGATGGAGGCCATGTTCCATACATAGCCTAACAGATAGGCCCCCTCACCCATTAGGCTACTTGTTGACAGCGGTAGGCACAGTTCTGCCAGTCTGATAACAGCTAATAGCAGAGCTCATTTTCTGTTTAGTGAATCCACTAAAAAGTCCTGATGCATCTCAGTAATCCAGGTAAAAAAATCAAAAAAAAAATTGTATAGGTCTTCTGGACAGGTTCTTCTC
>NW_013955297.1:11727-12398 GCF_001266775.1 Austrofundulus limnaeus
CGGCTGCACTGATCAACATGAAATTTGGTAGGAACATAGATGAGTCCGACCTACACTGAGACACCCAACGGTTTTATGATAGACCTCATATTTTAGGAGGGGGCTCCATCTGAAAAGTGGGTATCTGGACAAACACAAATGCTTATAACTCAAAAACTTTTCAGCATAGGAGCTTCTGATGTATTTGTTGTTTAGCTCTGATGATGGGCTATCCATCGAGCCCACCAATGAGCCCCCGCCACCTGAAAAGGGGGTATCCGGACACACAAAAGTGCATTGGTGCTTTGCGTACGTGTGGTAGTTGATATCAGACAGATGATTGTTGGGAAAATTTCTCTTTTTGTATTAATTCTTCATGATTTACGAAATAGGAAAAGTAGATTTTAGTTTCATTATGATTTATAAAAAAGTCGTCTCACACTTCAGCACACGAGTCTCTGGTTTCATTCCTCCCACTCCCTCCATCCTCACTTCCTTCCAGCTGAAACTGAGGGTCTTTTGTGCTTTAAAGGAAGTGATAAGTTGGGCCGATGCAGGCGGAGTGTTGGAAACTGACCAGTGACAGATTTGTGGCGGTGGGTTTGGTTCCATGAGGATCTTTTACCGTGCTGAGCGTCCTCACCTGCACACACACACACACACACACACACACACACACACACACACACACA
>NW_013955298.1:0-210 GCF_001266775.1 Austrofundulus limnaeus
GGGCAGTTTCGGCTACTAGAAGCAGATCATCGCATGGTTATTCCCTTAAAATCTCCCGTTCGAATTCTAACCTCAACGGACGATGTATTACATTCCTGAGCTATACCTAGTTTTGGTGTTAAAATAGATGCCATTCCAGGTCGCTTAAACCAAGCAGCTTTAAATGTCTCCTACCCGGGAGTTTTTTATGGTCAATGCTCTGAAATCTGC
>NW_013955298.1:906-1643 GCF_001266775.1 Austrofundulus limnaeus
GACAGAGGGAGGGGGCGTGGCCAGGGGACCTGAGATCAGTTTAGCGAATCAGAGCGACCTGTTCTGAATGTTTTTTTTCTTCTTCAACATTATTTTTAAATTAATTATCCTTTTGTTTAAATAAAAACTAAAAGTGAATAAAAAGGTGCAGGAACTGAAGCGGACCCTCACCCACTCTGTCGGGTAGAACCTCCAGACCCACCACCCTCTCATCAGAGTACAGCTCCAGGCCGTAGACGCAGTCGAAACCGTCATATTTGATCAGGTACAGGGACGGGTTGACAGGGACCTGGTCCAGAACCGTCCCCTTCCACTGAGACGACTTACCTGAGAGGACACACAGAGACAGGTAAACGACCAGAACCAGGCTCAGAACCACACACACACACCATGTTTACACAACTCACTGCCTTCCTTCCAGATGTGCTGGATCCTGCAGCCCACGATGTTCCTCCTGGGCTGAACCAGAGTCTTACTGGGTCCAACACTGGTCCTCTGTTTCCTGCAGGGACACCAGCAAAAATAAACAAACCTGAGAGGCTGGAAAATCTAAATACATACATTTGAAGAGGCAAAATTATGTAGGTAAGGTTTATTTATACTGCACTTTTCAGCAGCAAGGCCATAAAAAGTGCCCACATTTACCGGAGGAGACGGTGTAGTTCAGGGGATGGGTGAAGTGTGTCTTTGTGAAGTGTGTGTGTGTGTGTGTGTGTGTGTGTGTGTGTGTGTGTGTG
>NW_013955298.1:2643-4275 GCF_001266775.1 Austrofundulus limnaeus
AAAACTGTGTTTGTGTAGAAGTGTGTTTGTGTAGAAGTGTGTTTGTGTAGAAGTGTGTTTGTGTAGAAGTGTGTTTGTGTAGAAGTGTGTTTGTGTAGAAGTGTGTTTGTGTTGAAGTGTGTTTGTGTAGAAGTGTGTTTGTGTTGAAGTGTGTTTGTGTTGAAGTGTGTTTGTGTAGAAGTGTGTTTGTGTAGAAGTGTGTTTGTGTAGACGTGTGTTTGTGTAGACGTGTGTTTGTGTAGACGTGTGTTTGTGTAGACGTGTGTTTGTGTAGACGTGTGTTTGTGTAGACGTGTGTTTGTGTAGAAGTGTGTTTGTGTAGAAGTGTGTTTGTGTAGACGTGAACAGAGCAGAACATCAGTTTTAATAATAAAACATGAGTTGGTCTCAGTGAAGCTTCAGGTTTTGTTAAACCAGGATCAGAGATGAAGTCCGGCTTTGTTGAGCTCAGAACAGCCTGTGTTCCACCAGGTCCCTCCTTTAAACTGGGTTAAACAGAGCTCTGTGTCTGTGAGCGTGCACGTGTAGAGCACCGTGAGCGTGCACGTGTAGAGCACGGTGAGCGTGCACGTGTAGAGCACTGTGAGCATGCATGTGTAGAACGGCTGCTTCTTGTTTATCAGATGACTTTTAACAGTTTGAGTCTTTGTTTATAATTTCATCAGATGATGTCCTGATTAATAAATACTAATGATTACAGATTAATCATTAGTATTTAATAATCCATGTTTATTCTTGGTTAAACAGTCAGGATTAAATGCTGCCTCCTCTGGTCTGAGCTCGTCTGGTTTTAACTTCAGATTCCTCTTTAAGATCCTCCTGTATGGTTTTAATGTCTGATAGGCTCCGCCCCCTTTTACCTGTCTGATCCAGTGCACCTGTTTGTCCCACAGCGCTCAAACTGTGACAGGTCCAGATCTGTGACAGGTCCAGATCTGTGACAGGTCCAGATCTGTGACAGGTCCAGATCTGAGGCAGGTCCAGGTCTGTGACAGGTCCAGATCTGTGACAGGTCCAGATCTGAGGCAGGTCCAGGTCTGTGACAGGTCCAGGTCTGTGACAGGTCCAGATCTGAGGCAGGTCCAGGTCTGTGACAGGTCCAGATCTGTGACAGGTCCAGGTCTGTGACAGGTCCAGGTCTGTGACAGGTCCAGGTCTGTGGACCGGTCTGGTTTAGATTACAGTCTGTGAGCTGATGCTGGACCTGTTCTGTTCCAGGTTCTTCATGAGACCTTCCCTCAGCACACCTTCCTGATGAACGGCCTCGTTCAGGGGGTCAAGGTAAGACCTGAGTCCAGCAGCTCCACCCGGGTCTCTGAGGTCCACGGGTCTCAGGTCTGAAGCAGTCAGACCTCCAGCTGATGTTCTGGAAGCTTCAGTCTGCTTCATGGATCCATCAGAACCAGTTAGTTTCAGCTTTGACCAGTTCAGACCAGAACCAGCTGCTGGTCTTATTTCCTGACAGATTAATAATCTAATCTGACAAACTGGACTTTTTAAACATGTTTTATAATCATAAAACTGTTTTATTCAAAGTTAAATAAATAAATCATAATTAATAAAGTATTAATACATTTTCCATCAAATACATGAATGTCCCTGTGAAATAAAACAATCAATAAAGTATAATAC
>NW_013955298.1:5275-7177 GCF_001266775.1 Austrofundulus limnaeus
TCTTTATCCCACCCTTCTATTTATCAACAAAGGCCGTGAAAGTGTTACTACAATGGTCAACTGCTTAAATATACCTAACTTTGATACATGTCTCAGTTTTAAATTTGATGTTTACTCACTTCTATTCGCTACCGTCGCTTTTTATGTAACTTGAGCTATCTTAGAGTTTGCAAAATGATATATAAGCTCTGTCCCTCAATATAACCGGTTTTTTAAATACTTACTTCTATTTTTAATTGCGATATATATTCTTGTTACAGCTAGTACACTATTTCAAATCTTTATTGGGTGAGAAGCAGTATGTATAATATCTTTTCTTCTAATTGGCTGATGATCAGGACGAACTAACGCAAATACAGCTGCACTACAAGCAGTTATTTATAACCGAGTTGGGGATATCGGACTAATCCTAACACTAGCTTGAATAGCTATAAACATAAACTCTTGGGAACTACACCACCTATTTGCCATTTCAAAAAACTTTGACTTAACAATACCCCTATTTGGACTAATCCTAGCAGCAATAGGAAAATCCGCACAATTTGGTTTGCACCCCTGACTACCCTCCGCTATAGAAGGCCCTACTCCAATCTCAGCCCTTCTTCACTCTAGCACAATAGTCGTAGCTGGTATCTTTCTACTAATTCGATTCAGCCCTTTATTAGAAAACAGCCCCTACGCCCCAACCGCCTGTCTCTGCTTAGGCGCTGTAACCACATTATTTACCGCCGCCTGTGCTCTCACTCAAAACGATATTAAAAAGATTGTAGCTTTTTCAACATCTAGCCAGCTTGGTTTAATAATAGTCACAATTGGCTTAAACCAACCTCAGCTGGCTTTCATACATATCTGCACTCACGCATTTTTCAAAGCAATACTCTTCCTATGCTCCGGCTCCCTTATTCACACCCTAAACAGCGAGCAAGACATTCGAAAAATAGGAAACATACCCCAAGTCTCTCAAATGACAACAACCTGTCTCACCATTGGTAGTTTAGCCCTTATAGGAACCCCCTTTTTAACAGGCTTTTTTTCTAAAGACACTATTTTAGAGGCAATAAACTCATCATATCTAAACGCCTGAGCCCTGGCCCTAACACTTACTGCTACTATATTCACAGCTATCTATAGTATTCGTATCATTTATTATGCTCTAATAGGTTACCCTAAGTCTCTTCCTACTTTGATGGCTGAAGAAAACAACCCACTACTAATTAAGCCTCTAAAACGTCTAGCTTGAGGAAGCATCCTTGCTGGACTATTAATTTCACTAAGTATTGTTCCCTACAAACCTTACACCTTATCTATGCCTATAACAATAAAAATATCTGCTCTCCTCTTAACAATGCTGGGCCTATTTTTAGCTGTGGAACTAACATTTATAGCTTCAGAGCAACATAAACATATTCCTTCAACCACTCTTTTTATATTCTCCGTTCTGCTCGGATATTATCCCCAAACAATACACTTTTTGATCAGTAAAATAAGTCTAACCTTTGCCCAAAACATTGCTATACAAACGATTGATCAAACTTGGCTGGAAAAAATAGGCCCAAAATTAGTTGAAACATTAAACATACCTTTAATTTCTATAACAGATAACTTTCAACAGGGTGTAATTAAAGTCTACCTATATTTATTACTTCTTACAGCAATAATTATAATAACTATTTCCTATATAAATTAAGCTGCACGGATCGCACCTAAAGAACGCCCTCGAACTAAACTTAAAATAACAAATAAAACTAACAAAAGACCTCATGCTCCTACGACTAATAAAAGACCCCCAAAAGAATATAACAATGACACCCCTACTAAACCCTCTCGAACAACACCGTTACTATAACAATCAGCCCCTATAATTCAAAAATTATTATATGAAAAATCAACAAATAATAAAAC
>NW_013955298.1:7949-8569 GCF_001266775.1 Austrofundulus limnaeus
ATTTAAATGTGTATATCTAATAAGTTTTTACTAAAAATAATATATAACTCTTTTCTAACCCTGAGTTAACAAACACTTTAAAGCTCACTATTACACCAAGAACCTGTGGTACAATTACATACTTCCCCGTAATGTAATAATACTAATATGAGTAATAAGAAAACCCTATTTCTATTTAAGCGCCTTAACATCCAAACACTCTCCATAACTAACGACCCCCACAAAGTTGTTGTAAAAACTTTAATCAACAAAAAACCCCTTAATACCCTAATCGTTAATCCTCCCCCGGTACTTAAATAGAAATTGGTTTCCTGCAGAAGCGGAAATACAAACACAAGACAAAAAGCCCCCGTGAGACTTTAAGGTGGAGAAACAACGATTTTAATATAAAATCAATGAATCACTCCCCCCACCTTAGGTTGGGAGAACCTTGGAAAAAACAAAACCTCCACGAAAAACGCCAAAATCCCATTAGACTTGAATCAATAGTACTAACTTACAAAATATTTGCTCTAATGATTCAGGAATGCTGGTCAACGAAACAAGTTACTCCGGGGATAACAACGCAATCCCCTTCTAGAGCCCATATTGACAGGGGGGTTCACAACCTCGATCCTAGA
>NW_013955298.1:9569-10222 GCF_001266775.1 Austrofundulus limnaeus
TACATAAAGCATTTTTTTTAAATCTAAAATTTAAAAGCCCTTACTCCTGTGAAAACACATTCTTTTAGCCCGTTTTATTTTATGGGGTCAAATACATAAAGCAAGAAGATAATAAAATTGCTTTAAACCATTTCTGAGCCTTTTAAAAACCAAAAGTATTTTTACTAGTATGCCTAATAAATAAATATCTGTTAAAACCCTCCTTTATGTAATTACATAACCACATTACTCCTAACATACTCCCGCCTTCATGTGCTCACTTATATTAAAGTCTTTCCCATGCTACTTAAGAAAAAATACCATAAAATGTAAAGACCACCGCCACTTAAAACCCCGCTCTCACTACTAAAACTGTTTATT
Source organism: Austrofundulus limnaeus (assembly GCF_001266775.1). Taxonomy (NCBI): domain Eukaryota; kingdom Metazoa; phylum Chordata; class Actinopteri; order Cyprinodontiformes; family Rivulidae; genus Austrofundulus; species Austrofundulus limnaeus. The sequence goes on from NW_013955298.1 coordinate 9,930, forward strand.
ACTTAACTATTCAAAGCCAAGTCCCAACATAACTTTGCTATTAGAATTATGCTTCACTTAAACTATTCACAATGCTTAATTCAAACTATAGATGTGTAAACATCTCAATTCTCTTCAATTGCGCTGAAAGCTCTATACATCAACTGTAAAACCACCCTTATTATATAAGTTCTAATAAAATTCCTATAACACAACCCCGCGGTAATATATCATCAAAAATCTTCAAACATTAAAATATAATAATTTCTTGTTTCACAAACACAAACATTTATAGAATTAAAGCCTACAAATAT
>NW_013955298.1:12068-13296 GCF_001266775.1 Austrofundulus limnaeus
GTACTGGCTCGAGGATTGCAACTACTTTTACCCCTAATAGCTGCCTGATGGCTTATTACAACCCTTGCTAACATAGCACTTCCCCCTTTCCCTAACTTCTTTGGGGAAATCTTAATCATCTCCTCTCTTTTTAACAGAAGCCCCCCAACATTACTTATTACTGGGCTCGGAACATTAATTACGGCCAGCTATTCCCTCCACATACTCCTAATAACACAACCAAGCTCTACACCTAAACACCTGCACTCTATTTACCCAACGCTCCTCCGGGAACATCTACTTATAACCCTTCATTTAACCCCTCTTTTTTTACTAATTTTAAAGCCCGAAATAATTATGGTATAACCTAAGTAATTATAGTTTAATTAAAACCCTAGATTGTGATTCTAGCAATAAAGGTTAAACCCCTCTTATTTACCAAGAAAGACGCTCTCGTAACGATATCTGCTAACGTTGTTCCTTGAGTGAAGCTCAGGGCTTTCTTTAATGCTACTAAAGGATAACAGCCATCCTTTGGCTTTAGAAACCAAAATTTCTTGGTGCAAATCCAGGTAGTATCTTTATACTCGGGGCAGGACGTTTTGCACATTACCTTCAAGCACCTCCTCACACAGTCATCCCAACTATCATATTAACTATTTTTATCATCCTGCTCCGCCCAATCCTTTTGTCCTGTTGAGGAGGGAAGGTTTTACAAGATAAAATAATTTCTGCTGTCAAAGTTTCTTTTTTTTTAAGTCTTTATCCCACCCTTCTATTTATCAACAAAGGCCGTGAAAGTGTTACTACAATGGTCAACTGCTTAAATATACCTAACTTTGATACATGTCTCAGTTTTAAATTTGATGTTTACTCACTTCTATTCGCTACCGTCGCTTTTTATGTAACTTGAGCTATCTTAGAGTTTGCAAAATGATATATAAGCTCTGACCCTCAATATAACCGGTTTTTTAAATACTTACTTCTATTCGCTACCGTCGCTTTTTATGTAACTTGAGCTATCTTAGAGTTTGCAAAATGATATATAAGCTCTGACCCTCAATATAACCGGTTTTTTAAATACTTACTTCTATTTTTAATTGCGATATATATTCTTGTTACAGCTAGTACACTATTTCAAATCTTTATTGGGTGAGAAGCAGTAGGTATAATATCTTTTCTTCTAATTGGCTGATGATCAGGACGAACTAACGCAAATACAGCTGCACTACAAGCAGTTATTTATAAC
>NW_013955298.1:14296-14752 GCF_001266775.1 Austrofundulus limnaeus
TGCCGTCGTCAGCCCACCCTCTGAAGATCTAACAGTAGGCGAGATCGGCCCAGCCCCAAACGTCAGGTCAAGGTATAGCATACGATAAGAGAAGAGATGAGCTACATTTCCTAACCAGGGTTACGGAAAATCTATTGAAAAATAGATTTAAAGTAGAATTTAGCAGTAAGTAAAAAATAGAGTGTTTTACTGAAGTTAAAATTAATGCGTGTACACACCGCCCGTCGCTCTCTCCTAACTTTAACTTAAATTATAAATAAACCCCTATAACTATTAAAGGAGAGAAAAGTCGTAACATGGTAAGTGTACTGGAAAGTGCGCTTGGTTAAACAGAACATAGCTAAAATATAGCACTTCCTTTACACTGAAGAGTTCCCCGCGCAAATCAGGTTGTTCTGATACTTAATAACTAGCTTACACGACTAAAATAACAAATGTTATTAAGCAAACCTAAAA
>NW_013955298.1:15752-16045 GCF_001266775.1 Austrofundulus limnaeus
TTGCAAATAACAAGACTGCAAAATACATTAACTTAATAAAATTAATTGTCATTTTTCTACCCATATTGTAACTGTTGAAATTTACAAACCTTCACACTTCAACGATTTTCTTAAGCCTCACAGAACAACTTGGGCTAGAGAAACACTTGATTATTTAAACCTTCTTAGATGTTCTAAGCTGAGCCTATATACACAATAAAAAAGTTTAGAGCCATTAAAAAGGGGAAACTACAAAGTAACTATATAGAAGTGGTGCAACTACGAAATTTATATGGCCCTAATAATATTTATCC
>NW_013955298.1:21558-21828 GCF_001266775.1 Austrofundulus limnaeus
CTTCTATTTGCCAGTGTTTCTAATGCATGAATACTGGGACAATGAAATATTCAACAAATAAGCCATCCCCTCACTATCACAATAGTCTATGTAGCCCTTGCCTTAAAATTAGGATTAGCTCCCCTACACGCCTGATTTCCAGAAATTATTCAAGGTTTGAGCTTAGTAACAGGTTTTATCTTGGCCACCTGGCAAAAACTAGCCCCAATCTCTTTAATACTTCAGCTACCCAACTGCAACCCCATACTTATTACTTCCTTAGGCCTACTC
>NW_013955298.1:22828-23172 GCF_001266775.1 Austrofundulus limnaeus
AAGCCCTTAAACACTTGAAAATGAGTAGTCCCCTAAACCTTTTTGATCAGTTTATAAGTCCCTCACTACTGGGCTTCCCACTATTAGTACTTGCAATAATTATACCCTGGGCCCTAATACCCAAAATTTCATCACAATGATTAAACAATGCCTTAATCACCACACAGGCTTGACTCATTACTAACTTTGTTAAACAGATTTTTCAACCCTTAAAAATTAACAGCCATAAATGAGCCATACTATTAACTTCTCTAATACTATTTATTGTTACCCTAAACATAATGGGCTTATTACCTTACTCCTTTACACCTACCACCCACCTCCCTCTTAACCTAGCTCTCGCC
>NW_013955299.1:0-823 GCF_001266775.1 Austrofundulus limnaeus
GATTTAGTCAGTCACTTAGTTCTTATCAGTGTTTAAACTCTGTTTAGTCAAAGTTAAACATGAAACATCAAAGTTAACTACAACTGGCCCTTCAGGGCCACCATAACACTGATGTGGCCCTCAGTGAAAATGAGTTTGACCCCCCCTGCTCTGGAGCTTTCTACTTGACTGCAGTTGGAGTTGATAGAGCACATGAGACACAAAGCAGACCATGAAGTCTAAGGAATGGTCTCTGGGCATTAAGCCAGTATTTTTATTGAGGTACACAGATCTGCTGAAGGTTTCATGGGGAAAATCTGCAATATTGAATATTTCAGTGAACATGTGACCTACTTCATCTGTGAAGAGAAGAAGTTTAGAACCAGAACAGAGCTGGCTGCTCTACCAATCAGAACAGTTGGATTAGAAGGACCTCAGGAAGGATAAGTTGATGATCACTGAAAGAGCTCCAGTCTTGGTTTGTGGAGAGAGAAACCTTCAGGAGGAGCATTGTGCTGCAGAAATGAATTCGTTTTGAAATAAGCCTGTAACAGAAAGGGTAGAAACTCATACTTCATAGATACAAAATAATTTGTTTGTTCTTTAATCACTAGAATCACACATTTTAAGGTTCTCTGAAGTCAGGGCTTAGTTTTATCACCAAACACATCTTTTAGGTCCCCACCCTGCACATGTTTTTAAGGGGACACTTTCTGGTGAATGCAATGATTTCTTTGAGTCTTCCTGTTTCGGTGCAGTTACTGCAGACAGATGGAAGTACTGACCTGCAGGTCCATGGTCCTTTGCCTGATTTTACCACCCAGATGGTTTTTTTCAGTAATGA
>NW_013955299.1:4192-4569 GCF_001266775.1 Austrofundulus limnaeus
ATATATGAACATTACTTTAAATTTAATGGTTCCGTTTCACTAAAAGACTTGATATCCACTAATGAATTGGGCAACATAAACATGCTCTACAGGTTTGCAGGAATGTTTCTGCAGCCATTTAAAGAGCATCCTGCTGTGTCTTTAACACTCACTTTGATTCAGTGTCGACTTTTCCCACATTCTGCACAGAAACAGGCAAACACTACACATTCAGCTGTTCTCAGCCCCTCAGGGACATTTGACTGCTTTCATTTAATGACAGGGGGATCCCAGTGGGGGGTCTACATCTTCAAAAGGCCTTGAGTGGGAAGTGTTTCAGTTTTTCTGAGTGAACATCTTAGATAGTTCTAAAAAGGCATAAAAAATACAGAAGGTTT
>NW_013955299.1:5463-6196 GCF_001266775.1 Austrofundulus limnaeus
AATGACGATGGGACATCTCCGCCCACATTAAGACCTCGGCCAATGACGATGGGCTGTCTCCGCCCACATTAAGACCTCAGCCAATGATGATGGGCTGTCTCCGCCCACATTAAGACCTCGACCAATGACGATGGGCTGTCTCCGCCCACATTAAGACCTCGACCAATGACGATGGGACATCTCCGCCCACATTAAGACCTCGGCCAATGACGATGGGCTGTCTCTGCCCACATTAAGACCTCAGCCAATGACGATGGGCTGTCTCCGCCCACATTAAGACCTCAGCCAATGACGATGGGCTGTCTCCGCCCACATTAAGACCTCAGCCAATGACGATGGGCTGTCTCCGCCCACAGGACAACACGTTCTGCAGAGACCCCACTTGAAGAAATCACAGAGGTCAGCCTGTGGCCTCCATCTTACTAAAAGCATTCAAGCATAGATTTATAAAACATTTAGATTTTCATCTCTCGTTCTCGGCAGATCCCACCTGCACCTTTGAAACATTTGACCTTTACCACTGCTTGTCTCTCATGTCTCAGTCTGATCTGGATATAGTGAAACATTCAATAACGTGATACACACACTCACCGGCCACTTTATTATGTCCACCTGTCCAACTGCTCATTAACACAAATGCCAAATCAGCCAATCACAGCAGCTCAATGCGTTTAGTCTTGTAGACATGTAGACATGTAGACATGGCCAAGATGATTTGCTGCAGTTCAAACCA
>NW_013955299.1:8218-9184 GCF_001266775.1 Austrofundulus limnaeus
CCATAATAACAGTCTGCACAACATTATAAACTGTGGGACACATCTGGGGACAGCTAATGGACCTCTGTTCACCCTACATAAGACTCAATATGATGCTGCTTGTTTAGAAGATTTACTCTTTAAAACTTATAGCTTATATGACCTTGTCAGTCTTTTTGAATATTCTTGTTGAAGTCAGAAGACAACCTAAGCTCAGTCCTTGTGGACCATATCCAGTTCTGACACAGTCTGTTGTGTTTGTGTATGAAACCTGTAGAAGTTTGTATCCAAAGGAAACAGAAGCAGCAGGTGTTTGCAGAGCCTTTCCATCGTGTTTAGGGTTCGCTCATTATTATTACCCAAGTCTACTTTAGTCTAAAGGCTGGCTCAGACAGAGGACTCATCATGAGCCCTGGGAATCTAAAGTCAACAGGTGGTTCAATGAGAAGAGTAAAGGCATGGCCCCAGCACATCATCTGTTTATTATGGGATGCCTGAGCTCACTGGGTAACTAGTGGTAATGAAGAAGCAGATGGTCAACGTCTTTATCCTCAGGGGTTCACATGCTTCCTCACATTCAGCCTAATGTAAGCCATCTGACTGGATCTAAGCTCACCATGAAGTTCTGCTGCTGAAGGCAAACATTCAAGCCAGAGAGCAAACAAACAGAGCAGCAGTAAATAACTGAAGAGCCTTTAGAAACCAGGAAACAACACTTTTAATGACGTCCAAGACCTTCAGCCTTCACAGGAAAATTCAGCAAAGCATCAAAGTATTTTCATTTTTTTCTCCTTCCATTTCAGGCCCTTTAAATAGTAAAATTGTGAAACCCAGTCAGTACTTTTATGAATCAAGTTTTTAGACGTAGCATAACTGTGGGTAAACACACAACTGTAGAGTCTAATGTATCAGATGGACATCAGATATTTGCAAAGGCCAGGTGTTCCTGAACTTTGCCTCGGCCCTCCACAAAACAAACCCACAAAC
>NW_013955299.1:11103-12075 GCF_001266775.1 Austrofundulus limnaeus
GCTCCTCAACGTCTCACTGTTCCCTCTTTACACCTTTAAACTTAGAAAGATAATTAAACAAGGCCTTTTTAATGAAACATGAGAGAAACAACAGTTTATCCTTTGGAAATATTTGCTTTTTATTATATCTTTGTTGACCGTTACATGAAAGCTGATCAGTCAATTTATTAAAAATCTTAACAGAATTTAGTCTTTAAAAAACTTTAAAACAAATAAAAGTTTCCAAATAATGAGCAGAGATACAGTACTTTTCAAAATAAGAGTCTGAAATGATCATAGCTTAGTTTTTCAAAACAGGACGTTAATAATATGAATGTATTTTGTAAAAAAGTTCATGTAAGTTTGACTTCTGAGAAATATTTACACTGATGTCGTTTTGTTCAGAGAATTTCTACGATAAATTAGTCATTGTGCAAYCAAGATCAAGTATGAAAATACARGACAACTTTTAAAAWGTTGTTTTCTAAATGCTACAAGAAAGACTTTTAAGAAATACAACAGTTTATTTTCCATCTCCCACTGAACATTTAGTTTGTGTTCGTACATTCACACACAGTGAATAAACGACTCGTATCAGTGCGAGGTCTTTAAACTGTGTAAAAACCTGCTGCAACCCAAACGAGACCAGACGTCCTGCATGTCCTGACCCAGCACACCTCACTGCAGCACAGTGTTAGCGTTAGTCAGGGCTAATTGTTACCACATTAACTCACGGTGGCTCATAAAGTCCAAAAAGGCCCGTTTCCTGTAGTTGGTTTGGGTTGATGCAGCTTTCTGTCCACCAAGGTTATAACAGTTCTGGATTCTTCATTATAGTTTAGTTTTATTTATTTGTGACGGTTTTTCTTTTAATTCAGTTAGTTTTTCATTAATTTTTAGTGTGGATTTGCTTGTTTTTATTAGTTATTTTTGTTGTTTTTAATGCTTAGTTTTAGTATAGTTTTATTTAGTTCTAGTGTTAGTTTTTTTGTA
>NW_013955299.1:12168-13608 GCF_001266775.1 Austrofundulus limnaeus
GTTTTAGTTGGTTATTGTTTTTTCATTTTATTACAGTTTTTATTTATTTCAGTTAACTAAAATGTTTTTTTTTATTTCAGTTTTGGTTATTTAGTTAGTTTTAGTTAACTGTAATAACCCTGGTGTCCACCTCAGGTGTAAACTACATCAGAGTTCATTTATAAGTGGAACAAGACCACCTCACAAAGTGGGTCAGTCCAGTTGTTTGGTCCAAACCAGTTTACCTGAGTGAGTTCAGGTCCGGACCACCAGAACAAACTGATTTAAAGAGGACCAAACACAGCCCCCTGTAAAGGTCCTGAACAACAAGTCGAACTGTCTGTTTGACTTSGACTGGGTGTCAGGTCAGAAAACACTTTGTGACTTTTCTGAACTGTTGCTTGTTCTTGTTCCGATGAGGTCGTTAAACTGGAGGATTAGGTGGGATTACTGACAGGTTGGTTMATTTCTAAAGCATCATGTGAACAAAAAGCAACAATAGTCAACAAATAACTGCTGGGAYGGTTAGAAATAAAACAGAAACTCAGAAACTTACAGCAGCTGTGACATTACAGAACACAGATCTGCCTCTTTTATTTTTTATTTCTATCACAGTCTGCTGCACACTGTGCAGTGACAACAAGTAAACACAGCAACACAACACAACACAACATACGTGTGTGTAAACAACACAGCATGTAAAAAACCCAGTGGAGCATTTCTGGCTACATGTTGAAGGAACAGAGATCACAGGTGTTGATATGACAGGTTCATTCCACTCAGAGATGATTTCTGTAACAAGTTTACAGCAACAGAAATGGAACGCAGCCTTCGTTAATTTACCTGTACTTCCTTTTTTCTTTACAGTCTGCTGTGGAAACAACCGATTGGATAAGAGCTGAGGTGGGCCGGCTGTCCATCACATAATTTACACTGTGGTCAGTTTAAAACCACCGGTCATTCTGAAATAAACAGATTTACACCATGGAAGACAACCAGGGCATCAGATAAACAAACAAACAAATAAATAAATAAATAAGTCGTACAGTCAGAGGCAGAATGAGCMGATGACACAGAGCTGCAGGTTCTGAACTGATGATCATTACATGCTGACCGCTGCAGACAGCCTCAGCTCTCAGCTGCACTATCAGTGGTCACTGTGAATCATCACATGAAGSTTTGACAGAGATGAGCTGCTGACACAAACAACAGAGTGAAATGAGCGAACAGGACAGGATCTCACTGTTCTGGTCAGACGACAGAAAATAATTAAATTAAACTGGACCATCAGATACGACTGACACTTATATGGCTTCTGGAAACAATCATATCGCAGCCAAATTTGTACTGATATGAAAACCTAACATCCCTCTGTTCTTTAGTAGGGCAGACCGGGGACGGTTGCAACAAGTCATTTTTCTCCAAACAAACAGAGTGATGACCCTCACACTGTACATGCTC
>NW_013955299.1:14608-15823 GCF_001266775.1 Austrofundulus limnaeus
GTCCCCGGTCTCCACTAATTCTAACAGTTAAACACAGGTGGTTTAATGACTCAGAGTGATGTAAACACATGATTTGTGGAAAAAGATTGAATTTATTGCTCAGTGAGGAGAAAAGRCGAAGCTGAATCCTTTCTGACCACAACAGGAAGGTCTGATGTGAGCCATGAAATATTTAACATGATGTGATTTGTTTTGTGAAAYGTCTTGACAACTGAAGGGGTTATAAACACTGGTAGTCTGGATGTTGATAAAATGGATCTGCCATGTGGACAGAGTAAACACATGAAGTGATGTACTCCTCCTGGCCTTGTTTTCTGAACCTTTATGGGGTAAACAGGAAACCTTTTCGGTCTCAGTTGGAATCCCCATCAGAGCCTCCTTTCACTACATCCATGAACCATTTTCCATCGTTTTCCTCTTTTCCTCCCACCTGCAGCAGAATCCMCTGTCATCTGTCCTTCAACATGTCTGCTCTATCAGACCATCACAGCCCAGCAGCTCCTCATCACCTCTGTCCTGACACCTGCTCCAGTTCTGCCCCACATGAACACTCACATCCCCCTGCATCAGGATAAATTCCTCTGCTCCCAATAACGTCCATCCTGTGAGGCAGAAACACGTCGTTCTGCCATTTCCAGCTTTAAACTGACGATCCTGTCTGAGTTACTTCACCTCCACATGTTCAGAAAACATTACTGCTCTGTGCTGCAACAACCTGAATCCACATTCAGGCCTTTGTTTTATGGGACACCAAGAGTAAAATCAAATACGTTTTCATTATTTATCTCACTTTCTGTATAAAATCCTAGATAAAAATAATCCCTGAACTCTTTATTATTTGTCTTATTGTTTTTACATTTTGCTCATTTGAATTTAAATATTCAGTGTTATATCTAAATGTTAAATTCTAAATCTAAAACTGTAAATTAAAATTTAAAAGTTTAATCTTAAACATTGTGGTTAAATGTTGAAATTGACATGTAAGTATTTCATAATGGAATGCAGCCTTTGCTGTTGGCTGGAAGCTTTGTTATGATGTCATCATCCTGAGACAACACGGCTAAAGCTTCCCTACAAGCACAGGTGTCAAATCACAAAATACACTGTTACTTTACTTAAGTAGAAATGTTGTATACTTTACTAAAGTGATTATTTTAACCTACTTTTTACTTCTATTCCTTACATTTTTACACAGTTATCTGTACTTTCTACTCC
>NW_013955299.1:16823-18684 GCF_001266775.1 Austrofundulus limnaeus
ATTTGTAAGTTAAATATTTAGTTTTTAATTATGACATTTATAAATGTATGAATCATATGGTGAAAAACTGACTTTGAAAAATAAATCTGTTCTTTTTTTCTGATAAAAGTCTAAATAAAAGAAAAATACAGGAGGTAATTTCTGACTGTAACTTTACAAACAGCAGAATAAGAAACAGCTACAACTTCCTGTTTCGTCATCAGATGATCTCAGGTTTAAACTTTAACAATATTCATTCATCTGTTCTTTATTTGTAGTTATTGAACACAGTTTGTTTGGGAAAACGCTCTGCCTGCAGACTTTAACCATCTGAGCGCGTGTTTTACGCACGGTGCGTACCAACACCTACCTGTCACCAGGAGCTTTTACGCACGAGGCTCGCGCGTCACCTGAGCGCGCCCATGACCAGGGTCTCGGAGTTGAAGTCGAACTGGTTGCTGGAGGAGGCGGACTTGCCCCAGGAGTGCAGACTGGGCGGCCGCTGCTTGAAGGAGGACGTGTACTTGTAGAAGCTCCGGTGGCGGTTCTTCAGGTACTCCCGGTAGTTCTTGGTGAGCAGCGTGTAGAGGAACGGGTTGATGCAGCTGTTGCTGTACGTCAGACTGGCCACCAGGTAGTTGATGCAGGTGTGCGTGTGAGAGGCCAGGCTCAGCGGCTGGCTGTGGTACAGGGGCAGCAGCTGCCAGATCCAGAAGGGCAGGAAGCAGGCCCAGAACACCAGCACGATGGTGAAGATCATGATCAGAACCTTCTGTTTGGGGGACCTCCTGCTGCCTCTGATCACACAGCTGCGCGTGGACTCCAGGTAGGTGCGGGCCAACCGGATGTACAGGTACCCGATGATGAGCCCGGGRGCCATGATGCTGGTCCCGAACAGAACCGTCACGTAAACCTTATAAGCCAGGGGCGCCCAGGTGGGCGCGCACATCCGCTTCACGCCCCCCTCCGGCAGCGTCTTGGTGGTCTGCGCCACCATGACCATCATGGGCAGGGTCAGGACCAGGGACAGCAGCCACACCCCCCAGGCCAGAGCCTTCCGGTAGCTCTTGGAGCGCCGGACCGTGTCCAGCGGCTGCGTCACGGCCAGGTAGCGCTCCGTGCACATGACCGTGAGCGTGAAGATGCTCGCGTGCATGGTGAGCAGGTCCAGGCTGAGCAGGACGCGGCAGCCCACGTCCCCGAAGTACCAGTCCTTCAGGAAGTAGGTGGACACCACGAAGGGGATGGTGGACAGGTAGAGCAGGTCCGCCAGCGCCAGGTTGATGATGGACACGTACATGGACGTGGCGAGGCGGATGGAGTGGCACATCACCACCAGCGTGTACACGTTCCCGGACACCCCGACGACGTAGACCACCGACAGCAGCGTCCCGAAGGTGGACGTGATGAGGAGCTCCTGGTCCACTGAGCCCAGCGAGCCGCTGCTGCCGAACCGCTGCGGGCTGGGAGCCGCAGACCTGTTCATGGCTCTGCTGCTGACTCTGCTGCTGCTGCTGCTGACCCTGCTGCTGCTGCTGCTGCTGACCCTGCTGCTGCTGACCCTACTGCTGCTGCTGCTCGGTCCGACTGTCCGCGAGGACAACACGCTCCTGGCTCAGCTCCGTTTGTGTCTGAGCTGCGCGCTCCCAGCCCGCTGCTCCTTCACTCCTGACGTCATCACCGTGACACCCAGACTGGATGACAGTAACAATAACTTAGTGACTGTGAAGAAACGCGTCGATGCTTCTTTAGTTATTTTGTCATTAAGCAAAGAAAAACAAACTTTAACTGCGGTGGAAGCGCATCAACCAGTGGCGTCACTAAGTCTATTTCAGGGGGGGCTGGAGCCCCATTAAAAATTTAAAGCCTCCCTAAATTATAT
>NW_013955300.1:0-305 GCF_001266775.1 Austrofundulus limnaeus
ACTGAAGGTCATCTGACTGAAGGCCGTCCGACTGAAGGTCATCTGATTGAAGGTCATGTGACTGAAGGTCAATGTGACTGAAGGTCATCTGACTGAAGGTCATGTGACTGAAGGTCATCTGACTGAAGGTCATGAACTGTAGGTCATGTGACTGAAGGTCATCTGACTGAAGGCCGTCCGACTGAAGGTCATCTGATTGAAGGTCATGTGACTGAAGGTCAATGTGACTGTAGGTCATGTGACTGAAGGTCATGTGACTGAAGGTCATGTGACCGAAGGTCATCTGACTGAAGGTCATGTGACTG
>NW_013955300.1:2497-3776 GCF_001266775.1 Austrofundulus limnaeus
ATGTGACTGAAGGTCGTCTGACTGTAGGTCATGAACTGTAGGTCATGTGACCGAAGGTCATGTGACTGAAGGTCATGTGACTGAAGGTCGTCTGACTGTAGGTCATGTGACTGTAGGTCATGTGACTGAAGGTCATGTGAATGAAGGTCATGTGAGGACCAGAGGAGGGGCTGTAAACCAGCTGTATGTGTCGCCCCCTGCAGGCCGGAGCTCATCCTGACTGTGCTGGACGGCCTGGATGTTCAGGTCCCACATAACATTTCTGACTTTCTCATGCAGCAGCGAGGTGCGCGCTTCCTGGAGTGTCGTTACCGTGACGCTCGCAGCTTCCTGCAGGTTTGTTTATTTTAAAATGAGAGGCGGAGTCATGTGACCTTGTCTGACCTGTGTGTGTCCATGCAGCTCTACCCTGAAGACACTTCAGCTGCAGCTGTGGATTTTCACAGGAAGGCCAAGTCGTTGCTTCAGTTAGCTTCTCGGACACTGGCTGCGCTCCACATCCCGTTCTGGATCAGCAGCGGCACCTGCCTAGGTAACGTTAGTGCTAACATGCTAACATGCTAACGTGCTAACAGTTCAGCCTCAATTTGAAAGGATTCTCAGGGAGGTTTCTGCACTTAGATGTTTACAGAGTTTTTCAGAAGCTGGTTTCAGTTGGTCACATGTTAGAACCACCTCAGAGTTTGTCTTCTGTTTAAACTAACTGTCCTTTATCTCTCTGTACATGTCCCTGTCCTGTCTCTATCCTGTCCCTGTCCTATCTCTATCCTGTCTCTATCCTGTCTCTATCCTGTCTCTGTTTTGTCTCTATCCTGTCTCTGTCCTGTCTCTATCCTGTCTCTATCCTGTCTCTTTCCTGTCTCTGTCCTGTCTCTGTCCTGTCTCTATCCTGTCTCTATCCTGTCTCTATCCTGTCTCTGTCCTGTCTCTGTCCTGTCTCTGTCTCTGTCCTGTCTCTATCCTGTCTCTGTCCTGTCTCTTTCCTGTCTCTATCCTGTCTCTGTCCTGTCTCTATCCTGTCTTTCCTGTCTCTATCCTGTCTCTATCCTGTCTCTATCCTGTCTCTGTCCTGTCTCTGTCCTGTCTCGGTCTCTGTCCTGTCTCTATCCTGTCTCTGTCCTGTCTCTATCCTGTCTCTGTCCTGTCTCTGTCCTGTCTCTATCCTGTTTCTATCCTGTCTCTGTCCTGTCTCTATCCTGTCTCTGTCCTGTCTCTGTCCTGTCTCTATCCTGTCTCTGTCCTGTTTCTATCCTGTCTCTATCCTGTCTCTGTCCTGTCT
>NW_013955300.1:5823-7417 GCF_001266775.1 Austrofundulus limnaeus
ACATGTTTACATCGTTTACATGTTTACATCGTTTACGTTTGTTTACATGTTTACATCGTTTACGTTTGTTTACATCGTTTACGTTTGTTTACATGTTTACATCGTTTACGTTTGTTTACATGTTTACATCGTTTGTTTACATGTTTACATCGTTTACGTTTGTTTACATGTTTACATCGTTTACGTTTGTTTACATCGTTTACGTTTGTTTACATTGTTCGTTTAGAAACTAACCATCTGGTGCAGATGTTCACATCTGGAGAACCACAGAACAGAACCTGACGGGTCCAGAGGGTCCGGTTCTTATCATGGGGTCCGAACATCTTCACTCATCTATTTTAGGTCTTTGGTTCTGTCTGTTCCATCAGAACCAGAACCTGGTCCAGAACCACAGCTCCTGTCACACACCGGTCTGAGACCAGAACCAGAACCAGAACTCCACACCAGTCTGAGACCAGAACCAGAACTCCACACCAGTCTGAGACCAGAACCAGAACCAGAACTCCACACCGGTCTGAGACCAGAACCAGAACTCCAGACCGGTCTGAGACCAGAACCAGAACTCCAGACCGGTCCGGGTTCTTGTTGATTTTAATGATTAAATTCAGGTCCAGTTTGTTTTCAGAACTCTTTTATTAGTTTTCACATCAGTCGCTTCTCAGTGACGTCATCAACCACAGACACAAGTACAGTCTGACACATCRGCTTGGTGACGTCACTCCGCCGCCTCGCGCGGCCGGTCCTTGTGGACCACAAGCCCTTTACCGATCAGGTCCGGAACCTCCACCGCGAGCCACGGCGCGAGCCCGAGCGCCATGAGGTGCGCGAGCCCGAAGCGCGGCACGTTGCGCGCCCACAGCGGCGCGAAGTGTTCGGTGAGGCAGATCTTCCCGCCTCGGAACATCTTGGCCGTCTTCCCGTCCAGCTCCGGTACCGCCACCTCGGGCGCGGTGTCCGGGTACGTGACCGGGATGTCGAACTCCACCCGGAACTCGTAGCGCAGCAGCTCGTGCACGAACCAACACGTCCCGGTCCAGCGCGTGCCCTCCGCGTTGGACTCCAGACGGAACCAGTCGTTATCGGCGGCCTTGTTCTGCTCCACGAACCGGATCAGGGCCTGGTACTCCTCCTTCAGCCGCTGCGGCCACAGCGCGCGCTCCCGCGGCCCCGCGTGCGTCTTCAGCAGCGGGATCTGCGACACGGTCCTGCGCGTGGCCTCGTCCGCCATGTTCCGTGTGTCTCCGGTCCGGTCTGCTCTGGGACTGACGTGGATCTGGTCTGAGGTTTATCACTGCTTCCGGTGCGGGCYTTTCACAATAAAAGTCTCCAGCAGTTTTCAGCTGTTTGCTCTTTAAAGCAGCTGGTTTCAAGTTTCACAGTTTAAATCATTTCTGTTCAAACTAAACATGAATAATAAAGTTTTTATTTCAAATGAATGGACTGAACTTCTGATTTATCAGGTCCGTCTGGACCCCGCAGCTCTTTACACTGATGGTGCTAAGCTACACTGCAGCCGCAGCTCTTTACACTGATGGTGCTAAGCTACACTGCAGCCGCAGCTCTTTACACTGATGGTGCTAAGCTACACTGTAGC
>NW_013955300.1:8417-10860 GCF_001266775.1 Austrofundulus limnaeus
ATGGAAAATTAAAAAATAAAAATAAAAAATTGAGAAAATCTTCTGGACTCGTCCAGAGGACCTACTCAACTTTCTCTATTAATTTAACAATTTAAAATGAACTTTGAATCTTCTGTTTGAATAATAATTTAAAATCAGAAGCAAATCTGGAGGTGGGGCACGTTGGTGAGCGCCTGGTGGCTGGGCTTTCACCCATGGAGCCCAATCAGGCACAGCCCGAAGAGGAGACATGGGTCCCCCTTCCCATGGGCTCACCACCTGTGGGAGGGGCCATAGGGGTCAGGTACAATGTGTGTTGAGCAGTGGTTGAAGGCGGGGACCTTGGTGGTCTGATCTTCAGCTACAGAAGCTGCTCTAGGGACGTGGAATGTCACCTCTCTGGTGGGGGAGGAGCCTGAGCTGGTGTGTGAGGTTGAGAGGTTCAGACTAGATATAGTTGGACTCACCTCGACACACCACTCTGGCCTGGGTTAACCCCGGTGAATGAGAGGGTAGCCTCCCTCTGCCTACAGGTGGGGGGACGGGTCCTGACTGTTGTYTGTGCCTATGAGCCTAACARCAGTTCAGATTACCCACCCTTTCTGGAGTCCTTGGAGGGGGTGCTGGAGAGCGCTCCTAACAGGGACTCCCTCGTTCTGCTGGGGGACTTCAACGCTCATGTGGGTAATGACAGTGAGATCTGGAGAGGCGTGGTTGGGAGTGTCTATATGTGCTCTTGGCACCAGGACACCCTAGGCTGCAGTTYGATGATCGACTTTGTTGTCGTTTGTTGATCTGCGGCTGCATGTTTTGGACACTCAGGTGAAGAGAGGGGCGGAGCTGTCAACTGACCACTACCTGGTGGTGAGTTAGCTCCGTTGGTGGGGGAGGATGCTGGTCAGATCTGGCAGACCCAAACGTAYAGTGAGGGTCTGCTGGGAACGTCTGTCAGAGTCTCCTGTCAGACGGAGCTTCAACTCACACCTCCAGGAGAACGTTGAACACGTTCCAGGGGAGGTGGGGGACATTGAGTCGAGTGGGGCATGGTCCGTACCTCCAGTGTCGAGGCGTCTTACCTGAGCTGTGGCTGTAAGGTTGTCGGTGCCTGTCATGGCAGCAACCCTCAAACCCGCTGGTGGACACCGGTGGTGAGGGATGCTGTCAGGCTGAAGAAGGAGTCCTATCAGGTCTTTTTGGCCTGTGAGACTCTTGAAGCAGCTGATAGGTATCGGCAGTCCAAGCGGATTGCGGCTCGGGTGGTCGCTGAGGCAAAAACTCTGGCATGGGAGGAGTTTGGAGAGGCAATTGNGACCAGAAGCACAGATATTATTATTATTATTATTCTGGAAGATTTATTGTCAATAGTTTCATTTTTGACTTAATCTGTATAAAAACAAATAGTAAAGCTGTGATAACAGCACTCCAAACATTAAGCTGTGTTTAATAAAAGGGTAGAGAACAGGAAGTGCTTCAGCTACATGCTKCTGTCAGCTTGTAAAAATAAAGTGTGGACAAAGTGTAGCCACAAAACTTTTTTTTTCCTTCCAGCCTTCTGGCATTAAAAACAAAAATCTAGATGCAGTTCTCTGCCATGACAGACTCCGCCCCCTCAGGTCAAAAAGCTGACTCCGCCCCCTCAGGTCAAAAAGCTGTCAATCAGTACAACTGATCAGCTCCATCAGAACCAAATGAAGCTCAACAGGAAGTGAGAAATAAAAAACAAGTTACGTTTTGAACAACTTTTAATCTGAAGGATTAACAAGGGAAAAAACTTTCACAATAAAACTAACATTATTGTTTACTGCTGCCCGTCATGTGACCCCCTCACCCCCACCCTCAGGCTGGAAACTACAATACTTTAAGACATACAGAGAATTCTGGGAAAATAAGTCAAGCTGTTTACAAAAACGGTTTTACAAACTTTCAAATTAAAAGTCTTGAAAAAACAAAAGCTTTATTTTGAAATGGTTTGTTTTTATTCCCATGGAAACTGCTGTCATCAAGTTTTATTCATAATTTGAAAGACAAACAGAAAAGCAGTTACAAAGCCAGAAGACTGTCAAAATAAAAGCACTGGGTCCCATGGGATCACCTGCGGTACCGCCCCCTCTCCTTGTCCCGCTCTTTGTCCCTGTCTCTGTCCCTCGCTCGCTCACGCTCACGCCGAGGTCCGCCACGCTCGCGCTCACGCTGACGCTCGCGCTCCCTCCTGCTGCTCACCACCGCCTGCGTCCGCCGCAGGAAGTCGTCCACTCGCATGTCGTAGTCGTGCTGCAGGAAAACACAAAAACCAGTCGGTACGGTCCAGTCAGGAACCTGAGCAGAGCCAAGGCCAAACTTACCGGGCTGGAGGCGAAGGTGCGGTGCTGCGGGGCGCGCTGCTTGTCTCTGAAGCGAGGGGGCGGAGCCTCGTGGGGCGGGAGGGGTGGATGGTGGTGGTGGTGATGGAAGGCCTGGTGGGGAG
>NW_013955300.1:11796-14349 GCF_001266775.1 Austrofundulus limnaeus
ACATCCACAACCTGTAGTACATCCACAACCTGTAGTACATCCACAACCTGTAGTACATCCACAACCTGTAGTACATCCACAAACTGTAGTACATCCACAAACTGTACTACATCCACAACCTGTAGTACATCCACAACCTGTAGTACATCCACAAACTGTAGTACATCCACAAACTGTACTACATCCACAAACTGTAGTACATCCACAAACTGTAGTACATCCACAAACTGTAGTACACCCACAAACTGTAGTATATCCACAAACTGTGGTACATCCACAAACTGTGGTACGTCCACAGCAGTGGACAACAACAGGTCCTCTGATGTGTCCTCCACAGGATCTCAGGTTTGGTTCCACCTTCATGTCTAACACCAGCCTGGTGGAGAAGAGTGTCTGCAGCTGGACATTACTTCACTTCAACACTTCAGGTTTCTGTAAATTCCTCTTTTTAAGGAGAAGAGTTGAATGGTCAGGATCCAGGTTGGTGTGACTTGTCCTGCTGTACTTTACAAAGTAATGTCTCTTTACTTCTGAAGCGTACAGTGCGTGGGACATCAACATTTTCTAATAAACCTGAAGGAACTTTTGGAAAGGGAACATTGATAACACGTTACAAAAACCTTTCATGCCACTGAGATGAACAGCTAATGAGGATACTGCATGTGGACTAACAGGAAGTGATGTCAAAGGGGAATGTAAACAGTTTTACCATGAGGAATGGGCCAGACATGGTTTCATGGTTATAAGAAAAATCATGGTTTCAAAACCACTAAATTTTTCTGTCCTGTTGCTACAGTCTAAGTGTTTTAAGTTTATTTTCCACCACTCTGTGCCACTGCAGACCCCTACCCAAGGACTGTGGGCCTGTTGGCACTCGCAGCTGTGCAGGTTGTGTGATGGTTGAAGGAAGTGAGTTCCCCAAACTTTTTCCTGTCTAAAAGAATAAAGCCAGCTTTGAAACAACTCAGGATGCCCTAAAAACATGGCTGGCAGCGTTTTGAGGACCGTGGAGGTAACACATGTAACCTGATCGCTGCAGCAGGTAAAGGTGCTGCTGTTCTGTAATGAATTAGCTAACGTTAGCATCATTGTGAAACATGTCACAGTGTTGCTGTGACRTTGTTTTGGACTTGTTGGGTTGTGTATTTGATAAGTTTTAAGTGAAAGGTGATCAAATTGAATACCTCCATAGTTTTATCTGAGCAGCTCATTAGCTGAACGTGTTTCATAAACATGTTTATTATTATAGGTTGTGATTCTGTCATTTCTGTGTTATTATATCATCTTTACGTCAAACACCCTTTGTCATTTAAAACACAATAAAAACTCCCAACGTGATACTTTACTTCAATCAAAAGACTTGTTGTGCAGTGTACACTGATTTATCTCAACTAATAAAGCAACAGAAAAGCAGTTATCTTACTAGATGTAAACTTTATCAGGATAAACTAAGTCATTAGGTGTTAACAATCATAAGTACAGATRCACACAGGTAAATAACATTTCAGTGTAACACCTGTGAGGTCTAAAAACAGCTTCCAAAGATAATGAAAGTTGAATATAATAACAGAAAAGTTATTTTCTTTTTTGTTTTTAATGCAAATTTCAAAACAAAGTTTTTAAGCTGTAATCATAATCCTGTCATTCTGTGAAACTGATATTTCTGCACAAGTTTATCAAACTGTTATAATTTCATAGTGTCTCATGTCTGCCACAGGCTGACAGACTGAAGACTGATGTTTCTTTAGTTTCAGTCACTATCAGACAGATGAAGATTAGCAGAGGTCACATTATATTGTTTTAATAAACAAAGAGCAGAGAGTTCACTTTCTTTACAGTTCCTCTTTGATGTCACTTCCTGTTTCATTTTGGCTGAGCCCAGTTCAAAGGAAGTCAGGACAGGTTTGTAAAAAGATCAAGTTTTATCTTTGAAGGATGTGCAGGTCACAGGAACTTTTAGAACTTAATTAAGATGGAGGGTGGGGGCGTGTCCTCTGACCAACCTGCTTGGTCAACCTGAAGGTTGGTCACATCATCAATAACTCATGTGATGGCAATGACCTAAAGTTACCACAAAATGGTACTAAGAAACAGTTTAATACAGGGTAAACTCAGGAAATAACCTGAACCATAAACACACTGGATTATGGTCTAGTTAGAAATCAAACAGAGTTAAATTAAACCTGCACAGCAGATCTAAGAGCTSCTTTTCAGATTTTAATTTAAGCTGACCTCACATTTAATCTGAAAGTCAAGATTTATGTCTGCTGTAGTTTTACTGGTCCTCCCACAGAACGACCCGCCCTGCTCTGATTGGACCAAACCTCGACTCTGGTTCTCTCTACTGGACCACAGCTCATTCTGGTTAATCCTGAAGGCTTTAACAAGTTTTTTCTTCATTTCGTTTACAAATGAAGAACACACATCACAGCCCAGGGGTCAGATTTATAAAACTGGCGTACGCACAATTTGAGCCCAGAAACTGGCGTACGCACAATTTGAGCCCAGAAACTGGCGTACGCACAATTTGAGCCCAGAAACTGGCGTACGCAC
>NW_013955300.1:16008-16228 GCF_001266775.1 Austrofundulus limnaeus
CTCTGACCCTCACAGATCTGACCCTCACAGATCTGACCCTCACAGACCCTCATAGGTCTGACCCTCACAGGTCTGACCCTCACAGGTCTGACCCTCACAGACCTGACCCTCACAGGTCTGAACCTCACAGGTGTGACCCTCACAGGTCTGACCCTCAGAGATCTGACCCTCACAGATCTGACCCTCACAGGTCTGACCCTCACAGACCTGACCCTCACAG
>NW_013955301.1:0-309 GCF_001266775.1 Austrofundulus limnaeus
CTGCCAATCCAGGGGGACTGCCCCCGATGTCCACACGATATTGTAGAGTCGCGTTAACCAATGCAACCCCACAACATCCAGAGCCTTAAGGAACTTCGGGCGAATCTCATCCACCCTCGGCGCCCTGCCACCGAGGAGCTTTTTAATCACCTCAGCGGCCTCGGCACTGGAGATTGGAGAGTCCGACCCAGGGTCCCTAGGCTCTGCTTCCTCATGGAAAGACATGTCGGTAGGATTGGGGAGATCCTCGAAGTATTCCACCCACCGACCCACAACGTCCTGAGTTGAGGAGAGCAGCGCACCATCCCC
>NW_013955301.1:2084-7043 GCF_001266775.1 Austrofundulus limnaeus
TCAATGGGCTGGCCAAGGAGGGAGGAGGTCATCCTCAGTTCATCTCTGGAGCTGACAGAATGCAGGCAAAAGTCAGCTAAAATCCATGAATCAGCACATCTGTGTTGGATAGGTGACATAATTACAAATAAAAGTTCATCTTATTGTTTTATTATTCAGGTGATGCAGTCACTAAAATATGCCCTGCAGCCAGCTGTGCAGGATATTTCTGTCACCTGGGATTTACCACAAGGAGTGTCTGCCACCATCCTTTCTCCACCAATCACAGCAATTTTTCAGGGTCAGAGGTCACTGATTTATGCCCAGCTCACTGGACAGGTAGAATCACCACCATCTGATCTCAATGAAGCCTTTTTATTTTATTGAGGCTTGGACAGTAAAATATTAAAATAGTTTTAATTTGTGTTTTTATTGTGTCCTAACTTGTCAGAGTTCAGAGGCAGCAGAGGGCTCTGTGATGGTGAAGTACACCCTGGCAGGTCATCCCTCTCAGGACCAGCTTCACTTCAGGCTCAAACCYGCAGAGGACACTGGGTAAACAGTTTTGTCTCATGCTTTGATAGTCATAAGTTTACTTTTATTATCTGTTGAAACAGAAGGTGGGCAATATTGTATGCATCATGTAACCTAGTGTATTACGTATACGTAGGCATGGCGTGCTGCCAGACTTTTGTCTTTTTTTTAGAGACAGCGCCAGCGGAGAAGTTGGCAACAGGTCCTAGTATTATCAACATAGCGCTCCAATACTGCTTAGCCCCTGGCATCATGTTACTGCTCTTCTACCAACATAGTGGCTCTAACACCAGGCTTWGCAAGTTTTCTGTGAGAAACCCTAAATGTGTGTGTTGATTTGGCTTTTTGTGTGTTTGTATAATAATCCATGGAGCACTACATTGATTTTATTGAAAGCTGCAGAAAATATTCATCATTTCTTAATACTTTATTGAATCATTGAAAAGACTCTTAGAGAGGGTTTCATGTGGGGAAACTGTTGCCCTGTGTGTCCTCAGTATCCAGGTGTACAATAACAGTCCCCTGAATGGATTTAATTCGTTTAGACGGGGGGAAAAGTTCTGTGAGATCCACACCTCCTTCCGCCATCTTGCAATCTGGCTGGGACAATTCACCTCCCGGCATCAAAGAGCTCTTTGGTACATTTCCTTTTGTTGTGGTTCATTGTTGTGCTGCAAAAAAGTATCCACAGTGAAGCTGAAGCTTTTTATTCTAGAACTTGGCTAGGTGAACCTTGCTGAATTTTATTGACCACTGCTCTAGGATGTTGGAGCAGAGCTCYAATCAGTTGTTGAACCAAATATTTAGGAGGAGTTACAGGAACATGTCTTTATCCTCACTGGTACTTTGGCTTATGAGTTGGTTTTTGAGTCTACATGTGCTTATTGATCTTGGAGCTTATGATTGTRTACCATGAGAGATTTGTTTGGGCTGCACTGGGATCTTGTTTTGGAACTTCAGTGTTACAAATGGGGYGGCTRTGGAAGRGTGGTTAGGGGAGTCGTCCTGGAACCGGAAGGTCGCTGATTCGATCCCCCATCCAGCTGTCTCAGTTGTTGTGTCCTTGGGCAAGACATTTCACCCCTGATGTCTCTGATGTGTGTCCCATCAGTGTATGAATGTGATTGGCACTGATTAGTCTCCATAGATGATTGTATGTTAGCTTTGTAGAGACCTAATAGAGTGCTGTGTGAATGGGTAAAAGAGGACACAGATTGTAGTGTGAAGCACTTTGAGTGTCCTGAATGGATAGAAAAGTGCTATATAAGTACAGTCCATTTTCCATTTACCATTTACAAATTAGGGCTGCAAGATATTGGGAAAACCTGCGATGTATGATAGCAGAGCTATCACATCGGGGTCACCAACTGAAAGGTAACATTCTTTTTACTTTGCAAGTTGAGAACCAGGAGGAGGAACCAGTGACCCTGAATGGACGAAGCAGGTATAGATGATGGATGGATGGATGGATGGATGGATGGATGGATGAAGTGATCCATCCAATTGGCCAAATACGTGAAGGGCTCCATTTGATTGGTGAAATGCTTCAAACTTCTGTCTGAGTGACAAAATTCATGAATAACTTTTGAKTCAACCATTTATTGCAGTTTTTGCAGTTTCAGCTTATATGCTTATAGCTTATATGATGAATTTTCAGTCTTTTGGGTAGTCCTATTACAAATCTGCTTTTTCAGATTGTGTTGATGTCTTAAATCTACAACTTTCAGCGTGCACTAAGGCAGTTTACATCAGAGTATGTAGGGACTGGGATGAGAGT
The DNA here is from genome assembly GCF_001266775.1 of Austrofundulus limnaeus. NCBI lineage: Eukaryota > Metazoa > Chordata > Actinopteri > Cyprinodontiformes > Rivulidae > Austrofundulus > Austrofundulus limnaeus. The sequence continues at coordinate 4,375 of NW_013955301.1, forward strand.
CAGTAGTGTGTCCTTCATGCCAGAGATRAAGGAGGAGGAGTTTAACTATAATCTTATTTACAACTGTTGATCGGATGAATATTTAATAATGTAGATGGATCACGTTTTTATCTCAGTAAAAAGTTTGTTGCCTGTGTTGTCTGTGGTGGTAAAGAATCTGAGCCAATCAGATTTTTTTTATATTTACACACACACACACACACAGTGGTGGTAAAGAATCTGAGCCAATCAGATTTTTTTTTTGGTACAATCAACAATCAATTCAGAGTAGAGCAGATCCTCCAACTCTAAAGAATGAACTGAGGAGGTTTATGGTTCTCRGTGGTGGGCACAAGCCCGCTAAAGCACAAATCCACTAATAGCGGACCTAAATATTTCATTTGCCCTTTAGCGGACTTACTAATTATTATAATTCATAAGCGGATTTGTGCTTACTAAAATGAAAAAGCAGTACCGCTAATAGCTAATTATTTACCAGTCATCATTATCTTGAACGGCGGAAGGTAAGGCTGTCAATGAGTCACAACACACGTGTTGTGTCTAACAGCACCCCTCCCAGATAAACACGTGTTGGGAAGGTATACATCCTTCCTGACTGTCGCTCTGAGCCACAGTTTTGATTTACCACAATGCTTTGTGTCTGCTTACGTAGCAGGAAGGCACCAGCAAAAACAGTAAATGTTTGTATTCCATACTAAAATTTTGTATGTATTGATTTATTTTACTTTACAATCAGAGTTCCTTTAAAAAAAAGTTTAAATGTTGGAGCTCAAAAGCAATCAGATAACGGTGTTAGAGACTCAGAAATGATTTAAAGATGTTATGCTGGTGAAGACTGACATTTAGTGGTCAACTGGAGCAACGACATGAAAACATCCTTATCCAGGTAGAAAAAGAATCAAAAAGACAAAATTACTAGGTCTTCTGGATGGCTTCTTCTTTAGTGAAACGTTTCATCTCTCCTCCAAGAGACTTCTTCAGTCTGATGAGTTTCAGGTGATCTGGAAAACTTTAAAATCCAACGGAAACATGAAAAACTTTAAAATCCAAGCTCTTATTTTGAAGGGAAGAGACTAGTTTCCTGTTCCTCGTGCTTTCGTTTCCCGTCAGTCCATCGTGTACCCAGAATGCATCGCTTCAGTTTTCCAATAAACAGTTTTAAAATTACTTTGTTGATGCTTCTTTRATGAAAAATCTACAACAAACAAAAGAAAAAGACAAAGAAGCAGCCGAACTASCAATTCTCATCAACTTTTTAAAGAAGCAGCTGAACTAGCAAGCCTCAACAATGTTTAAATCTTTACACCATGAGCCAATGTTCTGTTTCAGGAAGTCACATCCCCAGCAATCAGCGGTTGTAGAATTTAGTTGTACAAGGGTTCATGCACCGCTAGTTGGCAGTATTGTGCATATTGTCCATTAATTGTCAGCTAGTAAGTGTCAAATTGAAAATGTGCTTCAAAATTAGCTTCCTCTAGTTTTTCTATGACATAAGCGTTTTTGAAGTAGCGGACCTAAATATTTTCATAAGCGCTTTAGAAATTGCGGAGCTAATTTTTGGATTAGCGCTGCCCACCACTGATGGTTCTGATCAGGACGAGTTCTAGTCTCACTTTTTAGGTTTCTGAAGACATCTTTCTGCAAGGAGACCCTCTGTGTCCAACTTTGAACGAGTTGATGGATTCTTGTTTAGCCTCATCTTATTTGTCTGAAATATTGGTAATCATTTCCTCCTCCCTCATCCATTTTCTTCCCTGGACAATGAATGTAAAAGTATTCTTCTATCTCAAATAACAAAAACTACAATAGAAGCTTTCAACCTCCTGTCTGCAGATTAACAGTCCACAGGYTGGCTGCTCGCTCTGTGATTCAGTGTCTGGAGTCAGAGGAGAGACAACACAGAGGACAGCAGGATGATGAAGAGAAGAAGAAAAAGGTGGTGGAGCTCAGTGTCCAATCAGGAGTGAGCAGTTCTTTCACTGCTTTCATTGCTGTTAAYAAAGAYAACAAAGAGCCAATTCAAGGACCTCTGGTGCGCAGAAATATTCCAACACCTTTCTATGGTGGTGAGTGGTTTTATTTTAATGTTTGTTATATTTTTCAAACCTAGTTCTATTTGTTTTATGTTGTGCTTATTCAGATTACACTTGTAAAAGTAATGCCGTTTTACACAAACTAATTGCAGTATTTTATAAAAAGTGGTTTATTCTGTTTTTTTTATATTTAACCTCAAATGTTCTGTTTTCCTTAAAGATAGTTCAGCATCCTTTAGAAGGAAGCTGGACAGTTTCAGGTTCTGTTTATTCTAAGATGAACTTTTTACTTTGAGTCATTGGCATCATTCAGGCTTGGCACCAGTCTGATTACTGGCTGACCTGGTCACAAGCTGACAGCTCTGACTGTGTAAACCTTGTAATGCATGTCCTGAGTGACCAAATAATTATCTTTCCTACTCTAGCTCTGTCTGATTTAAAAGCTTAAAACAAATAAACAAACAACAGAGAGAAAAGAAAACTTGTAAACATCCAAGTACAGTTCTGCTCATATAGAGTCAGAGTTAGTTCCTGACAAACACATCTTATGGTGACAAATTTACATGTGGCCATTGTTCCCAAAACTTAAACTGCTCCTGTAATGTGTGTGTGTGTGTGTGTGTGTGTGTGTGTGTG
>NW_013955301.1:8043-10425 GCF_001266775.1 Austrofundulus limnaeus
CACACACACACACACACACACACACACACACACACACACACACACACACGCACACACACACTCTCGTAATTGTGACATTTTGTCTCATAATTATGGGATCTATTTCGAGATAATCATATCTTATCTTGCAAGTATGGGATATTTTCTTGTGCTTATAAGATCTGTCTGTCTGTCCGTCTATCCATCTATTATCTTCCACTTATCCGGGATCAGGTCGTGGGGGCAGCAGCCTAAGCAGAGAGACCCAGACTTCCCTCTCCCCAGCCACTTGGGCCAGCTCATCCAGGGAATCCCAAGGCAGTCCTAGGTCAAACGAGAAACATAGTCTCTCCGGCGTGTCCTGGGTCTTCCTCTAGGCCTCCTCCCAGTGGGACATGCCCGGAACGCCTCACAAGGGAGGCGTCCAGGAGGCATCTTAACCAGATGCCTGAGCCACCTCAACTGGCTCCTTCTGATGTGGAGGAGCAGTGGCTCTACTCTGAGTCCCTCCCTGATGACTGAGCTTCTTACTCTATCTCTAAGGGAGAGCCCAGACACCCTGCGYAGGAAACTCATTCCTGCCGCTTGTATCCGTGATCTAGTTCTTTCAGTCACTAACCAAAGGTCGTGTCCATAGATYAGGGTAGGAACGTAGACCGACCAGTAAACCGAGAGCTTCGCCTTCTGGCTCAGCTAACCGAATGAGATCCGGATATCATAATTATAATATAATGACTTTTTTTTCCTTTGATGAATGCAATGCTCTTCCTTAGGTTGCTTCCTCCCTTTTTTTCTTTATTTAAATATGTAAATACCACAAAGAAAAAAAAGGCAAAATAAGCATGTGGTGTAAACTACACATTGCAAATTAGGTTTTCAAAATCAGGCTCTTTTTTTTCCTTCAGCATTTGGTTAAATAAGCAAATACTTGTATATCTCATTTAGATGTAGGAAAACTGTACTCACACAGATAAACACTATAAATTAGACTAATGAGGGAAACTCAACCCACAAAATACATTCAATCCATTGATAAATGTGGGCCAAGGTAATACTATTTAATTCAATACAAGTTCAATTCATTGCATGTTCAGCCTTGACATACAGCGTCATTGTATTAAGCAGCAGACTTAATATTTCTTCATCTAATGCAACAATAAACTTGAATGAAGTATTCCAATTTGATTATATGAAGAATGTGCTCTAATTTTCCTCAGTCACATAATATTCTGTGATTCACCTGTAATTGGAGCTATGCTGGTGCTTTCTCTTCTTTTATGTTTTCCCTTTTCTGCTGAGAGGCAGGTTCACCTGCTTGTTTGGATAATAYAATGAATATTTAGCAATTCATTTTTAAAACAGCACTGACAATCAAATATTGCGTGTCCTCAGGGTTGAAATGTGAAGAATTGATGAATAGCCTAGAAGAAAGGTTACATTTGCATATTTGTTTTAACCACTTAGAATCAAAGTTCATTACCAGATAGGCGATACATAAAACCAACTATGAACCTCTTTAAATTGTTTGAATTTGACCCATAATTCTGATTAAGTAAACTTGACCGATAACTTTGAACAAATAAACTAAGGAAAGCTAGATTAGAGCCAGATACGTTTTACTCTTTTGGTCATTTAGTTAATTTAAAACAAGTAGCATGTAGCTTGACAAAATATGCTCTCACTTATCCTAAATAAAACTGCTCAACTGCTCAAGTGCTATATCTCACTTGTGATTAAATATGCTATCCTAACTAGTTAGTATACTGAGTGCACTATTCCCGTTTCTAATGATGACAATGTATATATATNTTAGACTACAACAGTCCTTAATCATTTGGAGAGAAGAGAAGCACTATCTCTGTGACAGGCCTAAGGAAGAGTGAAGAACCTTCTGCTTTGCAGAGTATTGTGCATCTGCAAAAGTTGTGTTTCCAACAAACATGAAGTAAATATATATATTTGCCTGGTTGCTTGTTGTTCATGGAGATTTGGACTCACAAGCCAATCAACAACTGGGAAATGCTCATGATTGAAATGTTCATGAATCCACAACCAATCAACTGAAACAGACTTCATGGCCTGAGTTTGCTTAAATAGAAAAGATTAAGAGCTGGACAAGTAACCTTTTTAACTAGGTCATCAGACTGGAACATTCTTATTGTCATATTGTCATAGTTATGACAGGTTTTAATCCTTTTGATATGACATGATCATGTTTTTTGGAATCTGTAAAATAACTTTGCATCCATACTGCCAAACCTTTCAAAAGATTCATACGTGTTCAGTCTTTTCCTAGTTGTCCTGTCATGAACTTTAGCCTGCTAGGTGAGGCCTGCAGAGTCTGACATGAAGATCTTGTTTTGTTTTTTTTATATTTTTTTTGCATTTTTTTGCATTTTTTTG
>NW_013955301.1:11425-12292 GCF_001266775.1 Austrofundulus limnaeus
ATACAGACGAGATAAAATACATACGATGTCAGTAGCAGGAACTGACTTTCTGTACAGCTGTCAGGCTTTTATCCCTTCAAGGTGGCAGCACGGGTAGCTGCTGTGGCCCGAAGCTCCTCATACTTTGGCAGCTATCTTATCTTTCTTATTTTTTGTTCACACTTTTTACAACTCTGGGTCTACATTATAGCAGAACTCAAATGCTAGCTGTCGCAAATAACCTGTCACTCCATCCGGACCACAAAAACTGGAATTCTATCCCTCCGGAGTTACGGACCTACCCGGAGAGCACTAACATCACTTTCCCCCCGCTGAAGCGACGCAGACAGCGGCGCGATAGAAAACAAAAGAGGGGGAAGAGGGGAGGTCTGGCAGCTAAGCTAAAAGCTAATCCATTCAAACCAGCTACTCCAAGTCTATTTATAGCCAACGCCCGATCGCTACACAGCAAAATGGATGAACTACGATTGCGGATTTCATCACACAAACTGGAGTACTGTGTACTCATACTTACAGAATCTTGGTTGGACACAAACATCCCCAATGCTAGCATTGCGCTAGCGGGACGTGCTATCTTCAGAGCGGATAGAACTTCAGACTCTGGTAAGAGCAAAGGAGGGGGTCTCTGTATCTACATTGATAACAAATGGTGCTCCAACATCACTATTAAAGGCACTCATTGCTCTCCGAACATTGAATTTTTGATGCTACAGTGCAGACCGTTCTATCTATGTAGAGAGTTTACATCGGTGGCCATCTTTGCTGTTTATGTTCCTCCACAGGCTAATGCTAAAGTAGCCATGAAAGAACTATATGCTTCCATTAGCAAACAACTAGCAGCACAACCAGATGGCATTGTTATTGTGG
>NW_013955302.1:0-1602 GCF_001266775.1 Austrofundulus limnaeus
TCCTACAGTCTTTAGTACCTGTCCTACAGTACTTTAGTACCTGTCCTAAAGTACTTTAGTACCTGTCCCACAGTACTTTAGTACCTGTCCCACAGTACTTTAGTACTTGTCCCACAGTACTTTAGTACCTGTCCCACACAGGCAAACCCAAACGTGTGCTCACCCGTCGTCAGACCCTGAACACAGGATCCCCTCTCTGAGTGGAGACCAGCGAACATGGAAAACTTTAGCTAAATGTCCAGTGAAGACCTTCAGAGGCTGATCGGAGCTGGTGGCCAGGTAATAAACACGAACATTTTTATCCTCACAGCCGGTGGCGATCATGTCTCTGAGACAGAGACGARAAGCTTTAGTCAGATAAATATCTGTCTGTGAAAAAAGCTAAAGTCATAAAACTCTTCTTTAAACATGAAAGCAGCTGAAACAGCTCACTTGTTGTTCTGACTCCAGTCGCAGCCGAAAACAGCAGCAGGATGTTTGTATTTGTGGAGGATTTTACCGTCGATGGTTCGGACGATGCTGAGGAAAATAAAACCCAGATTAGAAAACAGAAAACCATCTGATGAGAACRGAGTTAGAACAGAGAGCAGCTCACCAGAACCCGTCTCCACTACAGGTGGCGATTCTCTTTGAGTCTTTGTGGCTCCATGAGATGCAGAAAATACCGTTTTTACCATGCTGGAACCAAAACAACAGACTGATGTGCTGTCACTTATCATTTCACCCAGGTCTACTTTAAAAGATCCTTTTTATTCYTAACTGGTAGTCTAACTGAGCAAATATCACATTCATCAAATCCAAACTTATTTGAACTCAATGCTGACTCAGCACTTCTGCCTCATTACTGCTGAATTAATTTTTAATGTTTTGCTGTGAAGGAACCTCGTTAAATCGAGTGATGATCTTTCCTTTCCGGACGTCCCAGATGAATGCTCCATTACGAGACGTGGCTCCTGCGATGCAGTTCAGGTCTCCTTCAAACACAAAAATGAGATTTTAAACAGAAAACCTAAATAAAGTCTCAGATAGGATGAGCTGTGAAATTCATCAGGGAGGGGAAACAGCTAAAGATTTTTAATACACRTATTATACAGTATTAAATTCAAATTTACCTCCAACAAGGGAGGAGGTAATGTTTTCTGTCACATTTGTCTGTCTGTCTGTCTGACACTGTATTTTACTTCAACTATTCACTTAAAAAAAAAACAAAAAAAAACAAACAAGGCGAGTCGCTTCCAGAGTGACTGTAGCAGGAAGCATCAGTTTATAAAGAGAGTCAAACCACTAAAAACTGATAAAAGGAGATAAAACAGATGTTTTACATGATGGAATCTGACTGATGAAAACTTTGAAGATTAATCCAGGACCAGTTTGTGGATGAATAACGTCGGGTGACCAGTCTTTTTTTTCACATTGGACTCCACTGGGTATAAATCCCATTCATACTGCTGCTTAAATGTTCACTACGTCAGAACTTATTCAGCAAATGTGTTTCCATCTCTGCTTTTGTGCATTAACTCTATTGCAAAATGGGAGAAATTGGCCTTGGCAGAGGTTTGCACTCTCCGAGTGCTTCTAGTTAATGATTCATCAGGTTGAAAC
>NW_013955302.1:7366-10268 GCF_001266775.1 Austrofundulus limnaeus
AGATAGATAGATAGATAGATAGATAGATAGATAGATAGATAGATAGATAGATAGATAGATAGATAGATAGAGCTGATGATCATGTTTCTGATCATTCTGAATGTGTGGAGGAAGGTGGTCTACCTGGAGCCCATGACAGGGAGTAGACCACGCCTTCATTCCCGGGGGACGTGTAAACAGCTGTTAGCGTGTTTGTGTCCCAAATTTTAATGGTTCCATCAAAACTAGCTGTAGCCAGCAGGTTCGGATCATCTGGTTTGAACTTACAGTCAAAAATAGTTTCTACATGACCCTGAAACAACAAAACACAGTAACACACCAAGAACATGTATTGACATGCTAACAACATGTAGTAACATGCTCAGAACATGTAGCAACATGCTAACAACATATAGTAACATGCTAACAACATGTAGTAACATGCTCAGAACATGTAGCAACATGCTAACAACATATAGTAACATGCTAACAACATGTAGTAACATGCTCAGAACATGTAGCAACATGCTAACAACATATAGTAACATGCTAACAACATGTAGTAACATGCTCAGAACATGTAGCAACATGCTAACAACATATAGTAACATGCTCAGAACATGTAGCAACATGCTAACAACATATAGTAACATGCTAACAACATGTAGTAACATGCTCAGAACATGTACCAACATGCTCAGAACATGTACCAACATGCACAGAACATGTACCAACATGCTAAAAACACAGTCACACACTAATAACAGAGTCACATGCCAAGAACATGGAGTCAAGCTTGTGTTTTTTGAGGTCAGAGTACCAGTTCCCGGAGGAAGTCCCACTTCTTGGCCCCCATGTCATACAGTCCCACGCCGCCGTCCATGAAGCAGCAGACGRCGTGGCCCGGTGGCAGAGAGAAGGACCGGTTCTGGGACAGGGTGGGAGGAGGAACCGCCTCGCTGGTGGAGCTGGTGTGCAGACTCTTACTGGGGGAACAGGAGGTCTGAGCTGCAGGAGGACCAGAACCAGAACCAGTTTTTATAAGGATGGGGGGACAACATGGCATCTCAGCAGCTGCAGCAGGTTTGATGGTCATCGTTACCTTTCTTGTTGAGAGGAGCGTTGAGGACGTGCAGAGCGTGGAACCCGGTCTTCTTCAGCTTGAAGCTGTCCAGTGGAGTGGGGCGGGACACGTTCCAAACTCTCAACACACCAACCTGCGAGTCTGACAGACAGGAACTTGTYACTCTGACAGGAAGTGAAGGTTTGATCAGTTTTTTTCTAATGGATCTGAAGTTCTGATGGTTCTAATGGTTCTGGTGGTTCTGACGGGTCCACTCATCGACCCATCTTCACCTCCGGTGATGAACATTCCCGGTGCCGAGTGGACCCAGGCCAAACACTGAACGGACGCAGCAGCTGAGGGGAAGCAGAAGGACGTGATGCACGCCAACGCCTCGCTGTCTACCAGCCGGACACCGTTATGGAGGTTAGAGACTGTGGAACACAGAGTTGCTGGTTCAAATCCTGAGCCTCTACAGATGTAAGGTCTGACATGTTTACATCTTGAGTCTGACCCAGTAAATAATCTGTAGATAAAGGATCCCACTCCAGAGCGCTGACGGGGTCCTCCTCGTCTGTTCCTTCTAAAGACTCGGGACGCAGAACGTGTTTCTGACTTTTACTTCCTGGACAGAAGAACAGAATAAACAATAATAAACAATAAACAATAATAAACAATAAGTGTTAATGAAGCATGTACCGAGCTGGAAGACGGACAGACTGCCGTCTGTGTGTCCAAACACCAGCTTGCCCTTCTTGCTGGGGTGCCACCTGAAGAGACAGATGTCCGACAGGAAGGAGTGGGCCTCTTTGTGCACCGTCACCCCCGGCTCCGGACCGCCGTACGCCCAGATGTAGAGYGGGCCGCGCTGGGACACGAAGGCCACGCCGTCCGCAGAGTTCCAACACCAGCTGACGGAGACGGGGACACCTGCGGAGGACAGGACACAGGGTGAAGCTTCAGAGATGAAGAGGAGAGCAGTTCTTCATCGTCTCACCTTTAGTGTTGTCCAATCGGGCGACGGCTTTCTTCTCCGCCACGTTCCAGATGATCAGCAGGTTATCAGCTGAAGCTGAGATAAACWGGTCCGGGTGGTCCGGACACCAGCTGATGGCCGTGATGGTCTTCTTGTGTTCGGACATGATGGAACTCAGCTTGAACTCATTATACTGCTGGTCCAGCTGCAAGAGGAGGGACAACACCTGAGCTCAGGTGAGGACCATCAGAGGAGCTACAGGTGGTCCTCACAGTCCACTGCTGTTCCTGTCCACCAGAGTCCCTGTCCATCACTGTCCCTGTCCACTACATGACAGGTGGGTGCACAGGTGAGACTGTGCACCTGTCTAGGTGGTCTCACCTGGTAGATGTAGACAGGTGGGTGGTCTCACCTGGTAGATGTAGATAGCCAGTGTAGCGCAGTAGGCGAAGCGGTCTCCACTCGCTGCACACACGTCTTTGTTCCAGGGCTGACAGCCGGCTGCCAGGAGCCCCACCTGCTTCACCTTGGCCATCCTCACCTGTKGAGACACCTGTCCACATTTCAGCCTCCAAGCTGAAGTGTCTCTGTCTTTTCATGTTGGACTCTGTCCAGCAGCAGATTACCTGAGTTAATCTGAACTGTGAGCTGGTCTCTCTGCTCAGATGGATCTGTTCACAGCTAGCTCCATGCTAACAGTTAAAAGTTAGCATGTTACCTGTCCTGTCAGGTTAGTCACATGCTAACAGTTAAAAGTTAGCATGTTGCCTGTCCTGTCAGGTTAATCACATGCTAACAGCTAAAAGTTAGCATGTTGCCTGTCCTGTCAGGTTAATCACATGCTAACAGCTAAAAGTTAGCATGTTGCCTGTCCTGTCAGGTTA
>NW_013955302.1:11268-13514 GCF_001266775.1 Austrofundulus limnaeus
GTATTTAACAAATACTGTAAAATATAATGTTCTAAAATATATAATTTTTTGTAAGTAAGCTGTAAAAATAAATATGAAGATCAATTAAATGATAAAACATGTGGTAAAGTTCTTCTATTTATTTATTGGTCCATTTCTATATTTCTGCTTTCATCTGTAATGATGTCAGATTGGGTTCTCCATACAGTCATGTTGGTTTTTATAATTAAATGTTTTCATTAGTTTTAATAAAAGTCTCTTTTTACATAAACTTTATTCAAATAAAAATAAATATTTTATATAAATCAGCACATTTAATGACTTTGTTTTCTTTATTTTWAGTTTCTGGTCCAAAACGAGGCTCAAGTGACCTGGACCGGGTCTGCGGACCTGCAGTTGATCATGGACCAGGCTAGTTCTGTGGTTCTGGACACATTTTATTTACTTAATGACGGGTCAGAACCGGCTTTTTAGACCGTGGGTCTAAGTGACCCTGAACCTGGTYCTGTCCAGTTCAAGATCCAGAACCACAGAATCAGACCCACCTGCTGGTTCTGGCCCGGTGCTCCAGGACCACAGACAGAACCTTCATGTTGGTTCTGGTCCATCTTCAGGAGGTTTCAGAGGTTTTTACAGTAATTTTCTCTCAGGAGAGGCCAGCAGAACCATAGGAAGCTCGGTTCGGTTCCGATTCTAAACTGACCCTGTTGGTCCCGGTGGTCTCGGGTTCGGTTCTGGTGGAACCAGAAGGGAACCTGTAAATGATCCTCAGTCTGCATGACTTCATTTAAAATCCGTGTGAAATAAAAGAAAATAAAGAAAATAAAGAAAWGAAGGAGGTTCTGACTGGAACGAACCGAGCCGTCGGTTCGGACACGAACCGGACCCGGTTCGGGCAGATCTTACTGGGATGCCATCAACAGGTTTCAGAGAAACCCAAACTAATCCGGGACCGACGGTACCGAGACACCTGCGCGTGACGCCGACGTTCGTGTGSGCGGCGGCCGACACACGGTTAGCGTGCAGCTCCGGTACTTCCGGTCGCTCGGTCCGTGTTTGTGTCGCTGCACCGCGGSTCGGTGTGTCCGGTTCCCGCACTTACCGTCAGCTGTGGACAGCTCCCAGGTGCTGAAACRAGTCCCGCCGGTTGCTAGCTAAAGCACCGGAGACCGTGCGGGGCGGGGCCAGAGCCACGGAGGCTGATTGGCCCAGACGTGTCTGCTTCCTGCTCAGCGATTGGCTGAGAGGCGTGTCAATCAGAGCGCTCATCTCAGAGGGTTAAAGAAGCTTAAAGTTTTTAGTTTGGATTAAAACTACTTTTATTTACTTTTAACAGTATAAAAAGATGTCAGGGTCAAATTAAACTATTTAAATACTTCATGTTTAATAAACTAAGATTAACCTACTTTATCCAGCTTTTAGTTTCAGCTGTTTTATATTTTCAAACCTTTTAATTAGAACCAGTCCAGATGTTAAATCAACCAGTCCAGAGGCGTGTCAATCAGAGCGCTCATCTCAGAGGGTTAAAGAAGCTTAAAGTTTTTAGTTTGGATTAAAACTACACTTTTAACAGTATAAAAAGATGTCAGGGTCAAATTAAACTATTTAAATACTTCATGTTTAATAAACTAAGATTAACCTACTTTACCCAGCTTTTAGTTTCAGCCGTTTTATATTTTCAAACCTCTTAATTAGAACCAGTCCAGATGTTAAATCAACCAGTCCAGATGTTAAATAACCAGTCCAGATGTAAATCAATATACAAAATTTTATTATAAAAGAAAAATCGTTCTACAAGTTTAAGTTCCACTTTAAAACAACTGCAAACATTTTTAACCCAAAGCTACAGATAAATCCTGAAGTAAAACAGTGAACAAACAAACAGAACCCCAGCCTGGGCCTTCAGAACCAAGGTTCAGAGGGAGGGAATCTGCCTCCTGCTGCAGCTGAACCCGGTCTGATCCAGTTAGATCCTCCAAACAGCTGGTTAGAGGATCTAACTGGATCAGACCGGGTTCAGCTGAAGTGGGTCCAGGATGGAACAGAACCAGGTTCAGTAGAAGGAAGTGGATCAAACTAAATCCCTGAATGAGACGAGGCCTCGGGTCGGGTCTGGACCCACAGGACAGCAGGCTACATGTTGTAATCATCCACACAAAGAACAGGAGTCAAGCTGAACAAACTTCACATCCTTAAACAACAACAACAACAACAACTCTTATTCATCATCATCCTCATCATCGTCATCCTCCTCCTCGTCTTCCTCA
>NW_013955302.1:14514-16266 GCF_001266775.1 Austrofundulus limnaeus
ACCTGAGGACACGTCCTCTGAGGACACACACACACCTGAGGACACGTCCTCTGAGGACACACACACACCTGAGGACACGTACCTTCTCGTACTTCTCCTTCAGCTTGGCGGCCTTGGCCTCATACGGAGCCTTGTCCTTGGAGGTCTGCGTGGACCACAGCTCACCCAGCTTCTTGGCCACGTCTCCGATGGAGATGCCAGGGTTCTCCTCCTTGATGCGAGGACGGTGGTCCGAGCAGAAGACAAAGAAAGCAGAGCTGGACAGAAAAAACAAGTTTTAAGATGAGAACTCCTCCAGCGGGGACACAGACCTGAGCAGGCCTGACTCACGGKGGTCTTTTGGGGGCGTTGGGGTCCTTCTTCTTCTTGCTCTTCTTGGCACCTTTAGGAGGAATGTAGGACTTCATCTCCCGGTCATAGCGGACCTTATCGTTCTTGGCCATCTCATCAAACTTCACCTTCTCCTTGGCAGACATGGTCTGAAACACACAGAGAGGACATTAGAGCAAGCCTACCTGCAGGAAGACAGCCGGCTCAGACCACCTCACCTTCCATCTCTCTGAGCACTTCTTGGAGAACTCAGMGAAGTTCACGCTGGTTCCTGGGTGTTTCTTCTTGTGCTCCTCACGGCAGGTGGCCACGAAGAAGGCATAGGAGGAGGTCTTCCCTCTGGGCTTGTTGGGGTCCTTCGTCATGGCTGCAGATGGGCTGAAAGACACCGAAACATTAAATAAAGTTAGAAATTTAATGTGTAAAAGCAGAAACTGTGTGAAGTGTGTGTGTGTGTGGTTAAACATGGTTTATTTAACAGATATAAGTGATTAAATAAAGCTGTATATTTAATATAAAGTGATTAAATGAACTAACCGTGTGTTTAACAGATAAAAACAGGTTAAAAACAGATATAAACAGGTTAAAAACAGATATAAACAGGTTAAAAACAGATATAAACAGGTTAAAAGAGGTGAGAAGAGGACAGACAGCAGCAGGCTGCAGCTCTAATCGGATTTCTGTCTCTGCGGGACAAAAACACCAGACTCCATTTTGTATCTTCCCGCCTAAACGACGGCTGCGCCCCAAACTTCCCCAACCGAACCGAACCAGCGCGAACCGACAACTTTCACAAAACCGTGTTTAAAAACTTCACCCAGAACCATCGTCCGGAAGCGGGTCGGAACCGAGCCGCGGGCTCCTGCTCGACTTCGTCGTGACGCGGCCGAGCCTAATGGCGTTTGAACTGCGCACTAAACTGGGCCACACACACGAACCCAACACGACCCAGAACCGAACCACGTTGAGACAAATCAGCAGAATTCATCTTAAATAAAATAAACCGATCGGCTTCTTTAAAAATTAAGTAACAAAAACACTTTTTAATAAATATATATATTAAAAAGTTCTTTRAAGTCGCTACATTCACACAGACACAATGGATCAAAGCTGTGAGGTTAAATAAATGACTTTAAACTCTTTAAAAAGTATAAAAACAACGTGAGGAGCACCGTCTCTTACCTGGTGTCAGCAGAACAAGTCGTGAGCTCGTGGATGAGGAAGAACGCGCAACTGTTTGTCACCGTGCTCGAGGCAGAACTAACTGGGCTAAAACTGGTTCTGCGGCTCCGCCCCTCTGCGCGCTGATTGGCTGAAACCAACCACACAGGTTTAAAAGCACGGCACGGGACACAACGGAGRCTGTGATTGGTTGTTGTCGGAGACGTAAAGGCCGTACGTCACTACGCTTGTCCTGGACGC
>NW_013955303.1:0-224 GCF_001266775.1 Austrofundulus limnaeus
GTTGCGTAGCCTCGTCTGATGTAATCACACGTTGCGTAGCCTCGTCTGACATAAGCACGCGTTGTGTAGCCTCGTCTTACATAATCACACGTTGTGTAGCCTCGTCTGACGTAATCACGCGTTGTGTAGCCTCGTCTTACATAATCACACATTGCGTAGCCTCGTCTGACGTAATCACGCGTTGTGTAGCCTCGTCTTACATAATCACACATTGCGTAGCCTCG
>NW_013955303.1:234-5750 GCF_001266775.1 Austrofundulus limnaeus
TCATTAGCACCTCTAGTAATATATTTACTGAGAAAAATGGTGACGTGTTCAATACTTATTTTACCCGCTGTATAGACAAAAACAGAAAGTTTATTTAATGTCATTTGACTAACATTAAAACTTAACCCTCCTGCTTTAACTTCCAGCATACTTGATGCCTTTATTTTAAATCATGTTTCTCGTTATTTCATTGTCTGTGTATGAAACGTGTCACTTGTAAAACAGGAAGTTGCGATGCCTGACGTGCTGTATGAAGACGTGATCGAGGTGGACGAGCGAGTCGTCCTCCAGCGAGACGACTGCCAGCTGATGAGGAAAGATCTGAAGCGTGTCGTAACAGGTGTGGAAATTAAAAACGTGAAAGAATCAGATTTTTTTTCCTTTATGTACGTAAAAGATCTGCAGCTGCAGAGTTAATATAGTTTCACTACAGGGGCGTGGCTTTATTAGGGCAGGGTGCGTGGCTACTTATTGAAAATAAAGAATTATATATATTTTGTTAAATTTTTGATGGGAGTGTCACTTAAAGTCTCATAAAATAAAATGAAACAGTAAAATTTAAATTAACAGCATATGAYTGGTGGTGATTGGAGGAAACAATTCTGTGTTTGCAAGACTTYCTGCGATTGGCTGTTTTGAATCACATGACTTGAATGCTCCAAACAAGCGAGGGCTAACTGTGCAAACATTACTGCAGTGAAAAGGCTCTGGAACGCTCTCCCTCTGTGCCTTTGCTGCTCAGATTCCACTGACTCTTTTAGGAAACGTCTTAAGACATTTTTATTCAGACAGGCTTTTAGTTAAGTTATGTTTACAGTTTTTTAAATTATTCTTCATTGTATCTGTGACTTGTTTTTATTGTTTTTAATTATTTTGCTCTCTGTTAAAGTGCCTGTGACATGCCTATCCATCGAATACAAAAAGTCAAAGAAAACATATTTTTAAACAGTATAAGAAAACTGGCATAAAACGTGATTTTGCCCATTTTTGTTACATAAATGGCATGTTTTCTTCTGAGCTTGGCTCAGCCAAAGTGAAACAGGAAGTGACATCAAAGGGGAACTCTTTAAGAAAYAGAACTCTCTAGTTTTTCTTTATTGAAACAATATTATTTGAAGTCTGAGTCATATTCATCTCTCTCTGATAGTGACTCAAAATAATCTAAAGAAACAGCAGATCTACAGTCTGTGTCGTTAGCTATTTTATCAACACTCTGTTCCATGCAGGCATTTCCCTTTGACATCACTTCCTGTTACTTCACAAGCAAATATCTTATCAACTGTTCATCTCAGCAGTGGGAAATTATTTTTGTAAATTGCTAATAATGTTATCTTTCCAATAATGCCTTTATTTTTGTTTAAAAAAATCATGTCACAGGCACTTTAAGCACTTTGTACTGCTCATCTCTGTGAAAAGTGCTATATAAATAAAGTTTGTAGACTTACTTACAAAACAAATTAGATTAGATATGACTTTGTTAATGCCTTGGAACAATTCCTGAAGGGAAATTAGAGTTACAGTAGTATCACACAGGCAAAAAAGTGACAGCGAGTTTAATAATGCAAACTAAATATGTATAAAATAATGAATATACAAATGTTCATTTTAACGTAAAAAAAAAAAAAGACTGGAGGACCTGGTGACCGATGGCATCACAAACACTAAATACAGTGGTGTCAATGTTTTTGACAGTCAGTGAGGTTTATTATTTTTTATTCTACCTGGAATTTTAGTTCTAAGCTGCTTCTTTTGGAAGTTGTTCTGTAGAAGCAAAAGTGGAACAAGCTTACTTTCATTTATATTTATTTAGCAGTTTCTGTCCACGCTACTGTTTCAGTTTAATTACTTCTTTCGGGATAATAAATGTCTTTTCTTAAAAACATCGGATCAGAGTGTTTCCTCACTGTGTGCTAAAAGTTATGCCAACAATTTATGTTTGTGGTCTTAGGAAGTACAGGGGATTCCTTGGAAGTGTGGAAGGAAGTGGATCTGGATCAGGTGGAGAAAGACCTGAGAGCGGTTCTGTCCCGCGGCATCACCAGCGTGGCCGTTCTGCTGCTGCACTCGTACACGTCAGTACTTTCCTCTGCAGTTTCACCTGCTTCTCTTAATCTGSATTTTAAAGGGGCAATTTTATATGTTTCTCAGTTGTATATTTAAATTCTATACATAGTAAATGCTGTTTATATGTTTAAGTAGACAATAAACTTGACTTCTAATCATATCTGTTTCTAAACGCCTTGAAATTGGCCTCTGTCTCTTTAAGAACCTGCTTCTGCTTCTGTCCCGCCCATTTCAGCACACTGTATCATTCAAGCCGGGTTCCTACCAAATGCCAAAATGCTCCTGCTGCATGCGTTTGGCTGCTTGTCAGCAGCTGTCCGTTCACGCCAAACGCGTCTAAAGACGCGCAATGGGAGGAGCGTCTTTGTTCTTTTTCTGGTCGGTTGATGTTTGAAATGAAGATAAAATAAATAAAAATGCTTTCCTTTATTAAGAGCAAGAGAACGTTGCGCACAGAGCAGATAATTAATTCACTTAGAGGCGCCCTCACAGACTTTTTTTTTTCTCAAACCGGGACCAAACTAGAGGCTGTAGAGGGAGGAGGGTCTTGGTTTTCTTCCGGTCTGTCTTTAATGATGGGTGAAATAAAGATAAAATAAATAAATACAATGGCTTTGTTTTATTTACTAAAGTTTCGCCACTCCAGGAACTGCGAGCTGATCCTTTTTTTTTTTGCCCCGAGCTCAGCGAGCTGCTGCCGTCTCATCACATCGGTGCTGATCTCTCCAGCTAGAACACCAACTGCAGACTGTTGATTTCAGCTAAAAAGGCTCCTGTCAGTCTGTGTCGGGTTCATGAAACCGTCACGTGAAAAAAATATTCCCTCCCGATTGGTTGCTGCTGCGCGGCAAACAGCCAAAGTTCAGTTTGTTGAACTTTAGCAGCCGCTGCTTTGCAACTGCCGCATGTGCGGAAAAATTCTCAGCCGCATGTTGTGCGCTGCCCTCAACTGGCAAAACACGTCGCTACGTGCTGCGCTGCTCGTAGATGCTCGTCCACCATAGACTTTGCATGTAAACTGGCAGCTTTGGCTGCTCCAAACGCATTTGTTGTGTACCCGGCTTCAGTCTCACGCAGGGAGCAGCACAGCATCACTAAATCTACAAACAGATCCATGTTCACCTCGTGTGTCTCTTTCCCCTGTCCAAGGTGGTCCGATCACGAGAAAGCCGTGGGCTCTCTTGCGCGACGCCTAGGCTTCACGCAGGTGTCTCTTTCCAGCGAGGTGATGCCGATGGTGCGAGCCGTCCCTCGCGGCTACACGGTCTGCGCCGACGCCTACCTCACGCCCAAGATTCATCAGTATTTGAAAGGCTTCACCTCCGGTTTTAAGGGGGAATTGAAGGTGTGTGTGTGTGTGTGTGTGTGTGTGTGTGTGTGTGTTAGGCTAGCCCTAAAACTACAAGACTCTGAAAGATCTGAGCCTCCGCGTTTGGTTTCCAGGACGTGGATGTCCTGTTCATGCAGTCCGATGGAGGTCTGACTCCCATGGAGCAGTTCTGCGGGTCCCGGGCCATTCTGTCCGGCCCGGCAGGGGGTGTGGTGGGATACGCCATCACCTCCTACAACCAGATGGAGAAAAAGCCTGTGATTGGCTTCGACATGGGCGGTGAGTGTGAGACTTCCTAAAATTGTGAACTTTGGGATTTACAACCAGGTTTTAATATTGATTTCTATCTACCTGTCAGACAGACAGTCAGGCAGCAGGTGAAAAAYGACTCTGAATATTCTCCGTTTRCAAAGGTGTGCCYCAGGGTTCCATCCTTGGCCCCACTCTGTTTTCCATTATTGACATTCCACAAGTTGTTTGTAAAGGCGCTGTGCATTCATTTGCTGATGACACCATTTTATTTTCATTTCCTCCCCTGGGACAGTATTGCATTCTCTGGATATTCAAAATGTTTTTGCAAGTTTAGAACTAACCTTGAATGCTAAGAAAACAACATTTCTGTGGTTTAACTGTACTTGGTCTTCGCTACGACAGACGAAACAATCCTTGAGCAGGTTACAGAGCACAAATACTTGTGAATATGGTCAGACAGTGCATTGTCCTTCCGTCACCACATTACCACACTGCAAGCTAAGGTAAAAGCAGAACTCGGACAGAAACCGCTCATCTTTTCCATCCTCAGCCAAAAGACTTGTTGTTGACGTGTATTCTTCCTTTGTTTGATTACGGGACATGATTTATCGCCCAGCTTGCAAGAGGAGTCTTAAAAAAATTGATTCAGTCTATCGTTCCACCATTTGATTTGTTACTAATTCTCCGTATAAGACTCACCACTGTCTGCACTCTCAAGTTAATTGGCTTTCCTTGTAGTCTTAATACACACTGGCTTTTGTTCATTTCTAAAACCCTGCTACTTCTTTCACCTCCTTATTTAAATCAATTACTACAYCAAGAACTCCCCTCAACATACAATAACCGTTCCTCCCAAGTTATTAAARGGAAAATCCCTAAAAACCAAGTCTTCTTTTGGCCTCATGTCTTTTTGGTTTGCTGCTCCAAATAATTGGAACTTGTATCGAAATACACTGAATCTTGACACTTTCATTTCTCTTTCTGTTTTTAAACTCAGACTAAAAGACTTTTTTAAAAAACTGTTTAAAAGAACGAACACATTGCTTACTGAATATGTTGTATATACTGTATATGTTTATATCTTCCCCTTTTCAAGTGTTTTAACACATTCAGGCTAACATTGCAAATAAATTGTTTTTAAAGGGATCCATGATTAGTTGTAACATTAGACTTTATTTGATAAACATACATATTAACTGTAAAAATAAAGACTGTAAAAATACTGTAAGCTGTTCAGTTTTGTAAAATTTTTAAAAATATATTACACGGACGGAGCCATTTTATACAAATCGTAGTCTACGTTTTAGTGGCCACATCAATCTCCTCWTACCAAAAGCACGTACGGTCTTTGGTCGCTCCTCATTTCAGTTCTCTGCTGCAGATGACTGGAACAATCAGCAATGAACCTTAAAACTGGACTCATTCATTTCACTATCCTCATTTAAAAGTTCGATACACTCAATAGTAAAAGATCACTGTACTTGCGTTTAGTTTCCTTTTTTTATTTTATTTTATTTTTTGTTTTCCTGGTTTATAATGTTACATTCTGTCTAATTGTACTGTATGCTGTCTGTGTCGTGTCTTTGTTTTAACATTGTTCTGACATTTTGTGTTGTGCTGCTGCCTCTTGACCAGGTCATCAATGTAAATGAGAATTGGTTCTCAACTGACTTACAAGTTAAAATAAAGGTGATATATTTACATGRAAAGCATTCTGGGTAAATGATGACATGGATAGGTCCTCGAGCAAGGCTGCTAGCGAGCTATATCCACCCTGAGGGTTAATCTTGGACAATATCTGATGATCGGCCCTTTTAAATGAAACCAGAGAGCGTTGACAGAGAGGAGAAGGTAGAAATGACTCAGCCTG
>NW_013955303.1:6750-8573 GCF_001266775.1 Austrofundulus limnaeus
GTACAACTCAGTCTGCCTGCCAATGACTTCATTTAATATAAACACTGATTTTAAATCATTAAATATATTCTTTTTATTTCTAATTTATTTGAAACTGATTTAAAACAGTAAATACTTAAAATATGAGGGATCATGAGGCCTTCATAAATAAAGGTTGATGGGAGGATACATTTTATAATGCTAGAAAACAATAATGTATCTTACATTAATACCTTGTTTTATTGCAACCTGCAAGACGAGCCTGGCGCAGTCAGTGGATGAGAACGAAGAGCTGTGCTCAACATCAAACCCATCCTGTGATGCCCAAACACAGCGATCCGATGGAGTAACACAACTGTTCCATTCCAGCTTTATTTACAAAACACTTTAAAAACAACCCAGTTTACCAAAGTGCTGCACATACATAACTAATAACAGCAACTGTAAAAAAAAAACTGCACTTCAAGCTGAGTCAAAAGCCAGTGAGAAAAGGTAAGCTTTAAGAGAAGACTTAAAAACATGAAGAGACTCAGTTTGTCAGAGACAGAGTGATGTGGTCTCCCTTTTGTTCTCGGGTAGAGTTTCACCCACTTGTTTTATCCTGCAACAACCATTTGCTCCTATTTCACTAACTCTGGCTGTCGTGGACCAAATCCTGATGACTCTGATTAAACTATAACAGAACTTTGTCATGTCTGATTTAAAGCCCTGTCACACTATATCATTTTAGACATCTTATGATTTTTTATGTATAAATTAATAATAACAGTTATTTATTTTATTATTTTGTTAGCGTTACAGCATCTACACGTGTAAAAAAAGGCTTCCAGTTGTTCCATCTTCAGTGTAGATATCTTTGAAACTTTCTTAAGTTGGCACAAGTTGTCTAAAATGTTAGTGTGACAGGGCCTTTAGCATGGTTGTTTAAAACATACAACATTCAACAAACTGTTGAAGTGTGGTTGGACATATTGTCAGAACACATCAAGTATTGTATTTTGTGGTTGTCTTGTGAAACAAAATTAAGATTTGTGCAGGCTTAGTGAATTTAAGAGCTAAACTTATTTTAAGTGAAAACAAAGACTTCATTTTTGAAAATTTTCCAAAAATAGGAATAACTGAACAGAAGTCGAAACAAGTAAAGTATAGATTTTAGAACTAAATTATTTACTCACTAATCTAAATACAAATGTAAATTGAAAAAATAATTTGTTTGGTTCCCTGTATTGTGCAGTGTGCTAATATGTCTTCATTTTTTTTAAGTTTTATGCTTTTAATAAAAAGAAAAACAAAAACCAAGGTTTATTTTTGCTTTTAGCTTCATCCAGTGCTTTTTATGTTTTCTATATGTAAAACAGGTATCACTCATCTGCTTACTGTATTTTGAAGAGATTCAGGTATGTGGGGGCAGAGCTAAATATTCTTTGCAATAAATGTATCTACCAGTGTTGGAAGCATGTGTGAAAAGTAGACATTATGGACGTGTTACATGTGAGCATCTGAAAAGTTTTTTTCAAATGAAATGTCCAACTCCAGGTGCTCTTTGGTGTCCAGATAAGCAGCCATCAGCTCTGCAGCCCCATCACGTCACCGTCAGCTGGACCTAGAAGAATAAATGTTAAACYGTAACTTACCCCAAAATTAACTTTTTTTAGCTGATAAACTGTCTAGAATGTGTTTAAAATGTTATATAGTACTGTTTCTGTGCTAATTTTGATGTTTTTGTGCGTATTTGTCCAAATCTGTAATACAGTGGTTTGCAAAAGTATTCATACCCCTTGAACTTTTCCATATTTTGTCACATTACAACCACAAACATAAATATATTTCACTGGAATTTAATG
>NW_013955303.1:9573-10509 GCF_001266775.1 Austrofundulus limnaeus
AACTTGAGACATGATTTGAGACTGGAGGATAAAGACTTGAGACTTGACTTAGGACTGGAGGATAAAGACTTGAGACCAACTTGAGACATGATTTGAGACTGGAGGATAAAGACTTGAGACTTACTTGAGACTTGACACAGGACTTGAGGATAAAAACTTGAGACTTGACTTAGGACTGGGGGATAAAGACTTGAGACATGATTTGAGACTGGAGGATAAAGACTTGAGACTTACTTGAGACTTGACACAGGACTTGAAGATTAAACTTGAGACGACTCAGGACTGGAGGATAAAGACTTGAGACTTACTTGAGACTTGACTTGAGACTGGAGGAAAAAGACTTGAGACTTACTTGAGACTTGACTTGAGACTGGAGGATTTAAACTTGAGACTTACTTGAGATTTGACTCTGGACTTGAGGATAAAGACTTGAGACTTACTTGAGACTTGACACAGGACTTGAGGATAAAAACTTGAGACTTGACTTAGGACTGGGGGATAAAGACTTGAGACTTACTTGAGACTTGACACAGGACTTGAAGATTAAACTTGAGACGACTCAGGACTGGAGGATAAAGACTTGAGACTTACTTGAGACTTGACTTGAGACTGGAGGAAAAAGACTTGAGACTTACTTGAGACTTGACTTGAGACTGGAGGATTTAAACTTGAGACTTACTTGAGATTTGACTCTGGACTTGAGGATAAAGACTTGAGACTTACTTGAGACATGACTTGAGACTGGAGGAAAAAGACTTGAGACTTACTTGAGACTTGACACAGGACTTGAGGATTTAAACTTGAGACATACTTGAGATTTGACTCTGGACTTGAGGAAAAAGACTTGAGACTTACTTGAGACATGACTTGAGACTGGAGGAAAAGACTTGAGACTTACTTGAGACTTGACATAGGACTTGAGGATTAAACTTGAGA
>NW_013955304.1:0-1509 GCF_001266775.1 Austrofundulus limnaeus
TAACTACATCTGGACCACAATAACTACATCTGGACTACAGGAACTACACCTGGAACACATTAAATAGACCTGGACAACACCAACTATATCTGGACTACAAAAACTATAACTGGATCAAATCAACAACACCTGGACCACATTAACGATATCTGGACCACAATAACTACATCTGGACTACTTAACTATACCTGGAACACATTAAGAACATCTGGACTACAGAAACTATACCTGGACCATGATACTGTAACTACATCTGGACAACATTAACAACATATGGACTATAGAAATTATACCTGGACCACATTAACTAGATTTGGACTAAATAAACTACACCTGGACTAMATTAACTACACCTGGACCACAGAAATTGTACCTGGACCATATTGCCTACATYTGGAACACATCAACTACATCTGGACAACAGAAACTATACTCAACTGCATGAACCACAYCTGGACAACAGAAACTACACCTGGAACACAATAACTACATCTGGACAACAAAAACTACACCCRGAGCACTTCAACTACATCTGGACCACATTAACTCCATCTGGACCGCACCAACTATATCTGGACAACAGAAACTATGCCTGGACCACACTAACAACAAATGGACTACAGAAACTACACCAGGACCACATTAACTACATATGGACTAAAGAAACCATACCTGGACCAAATCAACTACATTTAGACTACAGAAACTATACCTGGACCACATTAATTACATCTGGACTACAGAATTTATACCTGGACAAGAATAACTACATCTGGACCATATAAACTAGAGCTGGAATACAGAAATTAAACCTGGAACATGCTAACTACATCTGGACTACAGAAACTACACCTGGATCATATTATCTACATCTGGACTACAGAAATTACACCTGGACCATTATCTACTGTAGGGGTTGGGCTTATGTTCAAATAAGCCTCCTCTACATACTTCTCATTATCTCATAACAAAGTTATGAGAGACATTTTTTACCAAGTTTTTCTCTCATTACTTTAATATTTGACTGTGCAAATTGAAGAGTGACACAATGAGTGAACGTCAGACGAGTTCAAGTTGATTCATAAAAGATTATGCAATCATTTATTTACACAAATTGAACAGATCATAAGTTACACCTGATTGTGGGTTTCCTATAACAAGCTTCAGAGTTAAATGAGATAAAACTCGYGTCCGAATTTCAGTTCACATTAAAACTCAGATTACTTATATAGACAGTAAAATGTCAGTTCTGATGTTAAAACCAAAAATTCTACTGGCACTTTAACTTAAAATTGGCAAAGAAAGGACAAAGAAAAGGTTTGAAATTAAGGTTAGTGTTTCTGCTTTTATTTTGGTAAGGGTCTGTGACAACCGGATCAGCACGTCCCCTCTGCGCTCAGAACTTCACATGACACGTCACCCCAGAACACGWCAGYGTTTACCTGTTGATGGCTTCTTGGCCACACTCCGGGCAAATACACTGCCTCACCTCAGACCAGTCAGGGAACG
>NW_013955304.1:6919-8121 GCF_001266775.1 Austrofundulus limnaeus
TGTGGTGCTCCGAGGTAAAGATATAATTAAATATAGCATATGTAAATATAATATATTTAATTATATCCACAAATTATCTAGTTCAGAATTCTAAACTTTAAATTACCCTACACCCCCCAAATGTTGTTTCCACAATGATTTTTTGTCCGCCTATGTAGTTAGATAAGTGTTTTACTGCCCACACTGTGGTCAGTAGGGCCTTCTCACAGTCTGAGTATTTTAGCTCAGCTCAGTTGTTTTACTGGCGTAGGCCACCACACGTTTGTCTTTGTCGTGTATTTGGTACAAACCTGCACTTAGTCAGTGAGCTGAGAAGCCCACTTCCAAATGAAAGTCTTTGTTGTAGTCTGGGTARGCCAGACATGGGGCGGATTTTAGGTTGACTTTGAGGGCGTTCATTGCCTGCTGCTGTTTGTCAGTCCAGACAAATGGAACGTCTTTTTTTAGCAGTTCAGTCAGTGGTTTTGCCAGATCTGCGTAGTTTTCTATAAACTGGCGTGAGTAGTTACACACACCTAGAAAACTCTGTAGTTCTTTGAGATTGGAGGGAGTTTTTAGGTTGTCTAGGCCTTGGGTGCGACTAAGTTGTGGTTGCACTCCCTCAGGACCTACTAGTAGGCCCACGTAGTCCACTTTAGTTTTGCTCCATTGGCGTTTTGACAGTGAGATTTTGGCACCAGCAGTTGTCAACTGATTTAGAACGTGGTCTATTTCTGTCAAATGTTCCTCCAGAGTTGGTTGTCTCGAGAGGATGTCATCAGCATAAATCAGAGTCCCACGTCTGGACACGCTTTGTTCAGAAAAATGTTGAACTCTGCAGGTGAGTGAGCATAGCCAAAGGGACACCTGGTGAAGGTGTATTGACGGCTAGCAAAGGTGAAAGCTAATAATGTGTTGGTCCTCGGCGTGCACAGGTATGGTCCAGAAACCAGAAGCCACGTCGAGTGTTGAGAAGTACCTACCATTGGTGACCTTGGCAGTTCCTGCTGGAGCTGGGTCACTGGCCACCTGGACAAGGGAACTTGTTTGTTTAGCTTTCTGTAGTCTATTGTAAGTCTGCACTTCCCCTTTGGTTTCAAAACTGGGCATAAAGGCGCAGAGTAAGTGCTATTATGAGTCAGTTGAGAATCACTTCTCGTACTTTAGGAGAACTTTGCGAAGTTTGTCTCTTTCTTCATCAGTTGTTAGGGCGTTGGCTTGGG
>NW_013955304.1:9121-12638 GCF_001266775.1 Austrofundulus limnaeus
AAGAAAGCCTGTTTGTGGCTTGACCAGCTAGGATGTGGATTCGCACCAAAATGTTTGTTGCTTGAGGAGGGACTGTGGTAAGTTGGTTGTTGGCGACTTGGCAGACCTCAGGGATGGTCTGTCCAGCCTTTAGGTTAACTGTGTCTGGCACAGGAAGTTCTTTTGGGGTTGTTTTTAGGGACCACAGTACATTATTGATGGTGTCCACTTGGACACCTAGTCTCACCAAAATGTCAGAACCTATGTAGACCGAATGTGGAAGGTTTGGGACCACGAGAATCGGATGGACCGGTTCTCATAAGTTCCAGATCAGTTTCAGGTTAATGACTCCTGTTGCAGTCAGAACCTGTTTGCTGTTAGGGTCTGTTGGGAAGCTCACCAGTTGTAGGCCTAAGTGYTTTTTAGCTAAGTGTTCATAGAAGACCTGGCTGATTGCAGATATATCTGTCCAGAGTGATAGGACAGCATCATCTGTGTGGGATCCTCTGATCTCTAGGCTTTTCACTACCAGTGGTAGGTAGTGTTCTGTGTTTGCTGACTGTGTCACCTCACAGAGGAAGGTGTCATTGTGTGTCAGAGCCGGGTTCAGCGGTTGAGCTGCTGCTGACCCAGATGCAGTTGAGGTCTCACTCACCTGGTCTCTATTCTCAGGTGAGGGGTCAGTCGTGCCCTCTGCAGTGTCCACTGCTAGGCACTCTGTGTCCCACTCAGGTGGGAGGGTTAAAAGCGCTGGTTCTCCGGTTCTGGTCCAGAGTGTTCTATCCACCCAATCTGCCTGTGTGCTGACTCTCTACAAGAGGTCTTGGCCCGCAAGGAATGGGATAGAGTCCAGTGGTGACACATACACTGGGTGTATGAATGTCATCCAGCTGAGCTGTATTTGTATCAAAGATACAATGGGTAGGGTGGTATTGTTCTCTGCAAAAGCTTTTATTTCCACGGAGCATTGCTTCTGGATGTTTTTTATTAGCACGTTTAGCAGCTGCACGCAGCTCCTCAAACAGTTTGCTTGACATAATTGTTATGTCCGACCCGGAGTCTAGGAGGGCCTCCACCATGACTGCGTTCTCCAGTCTCAGTGTCAGATAAACTTCCTTGCGAACCCTTTTGTGTTTAGGTCACAAAGAAAATCTGCGACCTCAGGCCACCTACGCATTCTCTTGTTATGCTGGTCAGTCTATGTTCACTTGGTCTGTTTGGACAGTCAACACAGTGTTGGTCGTGTTTGGGTCTTCCCCCCACTTTGTTTAAGGATGTGATTTCAGTATCTGTTTTACACATTGAGTCAGTCCTTACCAAGTCAATAAATTTTAGATGAAGTTTTTTATCGTTGTCATTGTTGTCTTTCTTTTTGAAATCTTCAAACGCGCGACGCATTTTTTCCAACTCTCCACTCAAATATTTGTAATCATTTGTGTTGTCAACCTTTGTTGATGTTGACTTCTTGCCCTGTTCAGCACATTCTGTACGTGGTGAAGGAGGGTTAGATYCTTTGCGTGGTGGTCTGTTTTGAGGCCACCCACGATTGTTGGGGTAACCTTGGTACCCGTTAGTAGGTTTTATTTTAGGACCTGGACCCCACTGTTGAGGTCTGTGGTCGCTTTTTTGGTTTTGATTGCCCCACCTTGGTTTCCTGTTAGCATCTTTATTTTGTGTTTTGGTAGGCTGAAAGTTTTGTTTCTTTTTACCTTGTTTAGGAGGTGGAGACTCTGCTCGAGCTACCTCCAGCTCTAAATGAGAGGATTTGGCATTTTTCATGTAGATTTCTGATGTTGTCTTTTGTGTTTTTAGTTTTTCAAACGCTGCGATCGCCCAGTCTCTTAGTTGTTGAATCTTATTGACTCGCCAGTCTGCGAGTATGCTTAGTTGAGCACTTGTGTCTTTGTGAAGGTTCTGTATAAAGAGAAATTTAAAGACTAGATCCTCGTCCATAAATGGTTCGTTTCTGTTACCAAAATAAGCTTGCAAAAGCTTATAATAGTACTCATTAGGATGTTCATTTCGGCCTTGTTTTATGGGTTCGGCGGATGGATAGCCAGGGGTTCCCGTGTTGGGAGTGTACTCTCTTTCTAAGCTTTCACAAAGAAGTGTGTAGTTATTTTTATTTCCTCTGGTTGGCGATCAATGAAACTGTTTACCTTTCTGCTTGATGCTAGCCTGAGAGGGTAACGTTTGTTCTCTATATTAGCGTTTGGGTAACTCTCAAGGTAAAAATCCACGTCCCGAAGGTAGGCCCTTGTGTCATATGAGCCTGTTGGGCTTGGATCGAAAGGTTTGATGTTTTTGGAGATTTTGTCGAGTTCACGGTCAGAGGGTGGACGATGGTACGTTGATCTCCCCTCCTGTCTGGACTCCTTGTCTACCCTGATGTGGTTGACCTGTTCGATCCTCGAACAATGGGTTTGGGGGTGGKGGTAGAGGTGGGTCTCCCGGTGGTTCTCCCGGATCTTCTGGTCCGGTGTAATTGATTGGTGGGGGTGGAGGTGGGAATGTAAGTGGTGCTAGATTGCGATGACGTGGTGTGCTAGTAGCTTGGAAGCCACCTGTCTGTGCCTGCTGGCCACTCAACAGTGGTATGTTGCGCTCCAATGCTTCTGTGTACTCCTGATAAGTTTTACGAAATCCTGCATGAGCTTCTCACTCCTGTCTGAGAATTTCTCTTTGTTTATTTTTATCTTTTTCTTGCTAAAGTTCATTCTGGATMACATGTAAGTCCAGTTGTTTTAAGGAAATAATTTGTTTTTGGTCTTCAAGGCCAATATTGGCTTGATTGAGTGCACTTGCAACTTCATCAAAATCAGATTTAAGGGTCTCGTTTTCTTTCATTTCATTTAAAGCTCGCTGCTGGAGTTTTAAGTTCTCCTCTCGTAACTGTTTGATTTCTTTAGAGTCAGTGGTTACGACGTGGCTTTCATCTGACTTTGTCTCCTTGGCTGCTCTTTCAGCTAGTAGCTGTTTTTGAAGATGTCGCACGGCCGTAGTTTTGCGACTCAATCTCACTCTAAGTAAGCATGCCATTTTAGCTAAACGTTCATTGTTAGCTCTTGGTTTCTCTTTTTTCTCAACCTCCTCTGCAATTTGTTCTAAGTGGTGATTTAAATCATCATTATCCAACATTACTGCTCATTGGAAATAACCTGGTGCAGTTGGCTTTGATAATACCTCCACAGCTTGTGATACTCCACCAACAACATACTGCCAGCCCTGTGACAGGGTAGCAGTGTTGGTTGGGTTGGGTGAGGTATTTTGTTGTTGAGGTGTTGTGGGTGGGGGATGCTGAATATCAGCCATGATTAAAACTGATTGTTGGGTTTAGAGTGTTGACTTTTAGTGTTTTTGCAATTAATGTGTCAAAACTTTTATAGTAGTTAATTGAGAAGTTAAAAATAGCTTTGAGTTTGTTTAAATATTGCCTGCAAAATATTTTTAAATATTAGGGAGAGTTGCTGCTTTACCTGTTTAATTAAAATTATTTACAAAACAAATATTTTTAAAAACCAGCTGAATTATCTAAAAC
>NW_013955304.1:13638-15452 GCF_001266775.1 Austrofundulus limnaeus
CAATTTAACAAATAAAAGAATTGAATTAATTTACAAAATTGTTAATGAGACTGCAATAAAGTTGTTTGCATTAATACCTTTTGTTCAATGTTATTTTTATTTTACCTTTTGTAAAATATTTTTGATTTGGTTTAAATCTATTTGTTTACAGCTCTGTGGAGTTAGAACTGTATTTTGTTAAAAACCAGTATTTTGTTACTGCGTTTTAAATTGTTTCAAATATAAATTATTACTTTGATGTTTCAGGTTAGATATTTACAGAGTCATCTAATTTACAAACCGCTATTAGTTTGATAAGAGGATGTTCAACATTTAAGCATAAACCTTTAACGACCGCTTGTCAGCAATTGTTTTTAGGATTTAGGCTTTTTATTAAACACTTTTCTTTTCAAACAGCGTTTATCAAACAGAATGAGTCTAGTAAAATTAAAGCCTATTTAATATAGGGATGTTTTAGAAGTAAACCCTTTGCTTATTTGAATTAGGTTTTATTAATGCTTTAGTTTTAAACTTTATTTATTTATTTGAACAGAGTTGATTAAACTTTGTTTAAGTTTGAGTTGAGAGCTGAAATGCTTAAAAAATGTATAGATTGGTTAAATTAATTTTTTGAAGCATGTAATTCCTTTTAAAACCAGCAGATGTAGACAGTTTCAAGCATGACACTTCAATCTGATTTAACCAGCAGAATGACAGCTAGATGTCGACATGGCGGTTGACGGACCAGTGTCAGCCTATCGCAGAGCGTCTAACGCAGGGAGTCCCGCCTCCCTTGCTCCACTCTGCAAGAAAATGGCTGACAGTTTTTTTTAGAACGCAGCTCAGCRTTGCGCACGAGCTGCGCATATATGAAACAGCTTATGGAATGAAAATTCACAGTAGTTAAACAGGGTTTAAACACAGCTTTTCAAAATCAACCAGCAATAGTTTTCTGACCACGCCAGCAGACAAAACAGCTTATTTTTTAAGCTTGCCGAGGTGAACACGGGCATGCGGTGGCTGAGAAGTTGAGCCTGCACGCTCCCGTTTACCCACTTGTGGCTCGGACTGTTGAGCTCCGGAGTCACAATCCTGCTTAAGTTTGCCTTAAAACACACATCGAGTTCTCAATGTGGCTAACGACACTTTTTACAGGTAGACAGCGCTTAGCCATCAATCTGGACGACTCGTTCGAGTTTTTCCATCCAGGAGTAGCCTGGAGCTATCTCTCATTAGCTCAGGTTGCTACTTTCACTCCTCACATTAATTCATTCACAATGAACGTAGTGTAACACTAATAAGTGGCCAACTTATTAAGATGTTAGCGGAGTGTGGTTATATAAAAATATGTGTATTGTAGGGACACGTGTACAAACACTATATATAACCAACTAGATTAATAAATACACCTGTTAAGATGTTTCTAATACTGGCTTTAGGATCCTTAATAAAATGTCATACAGACAACATGCATGCAAATAAATCATAAACTGGCTTCCACAGCGCAGATTATGGATTTAAAAATAGCTTTCAGCTATAATGAGAGAAAAAAAGCGACTTGCTCTWGGTCTGACGTCATAACTTTGAACAGCCGTGAACAGCTTATTTTCAGCAATAATTAATGTTACAGACGTATTTATAACTTAAAAATGACAGAAAACGACAAAATCTACAGTTTTTTGTTATTCTCTGAGCACCAATCAGCCATAAAAAGTCTTATAATAACACTTTGTCTATTGCCAACATGAAGAAAAACAGTGTTTTTCCACAGTGCAGAGAAGATAATATTTTCATGAGAAAAATATTACGAGTTACCATTAAAAATGGACCCGTAC
>NW_013955304.1:16452-16907 GCF_001266775.1 Austrofundulus limnaeus
GTCCAGACACAACCCAAATCATTTAGCTGTGATGAATGTGGTAAAAGATTTACTGTAAAGTCAAATTTAAACTCGCACATGAAAGTCCACACAGGAGAGAAACTGTTTGTTTGTGAGCTCTGTGGACAAAGATTTAGCCACAAACATAGTTTAAACAGACACATGCGTGTCCACACAGGACAGAAACCATTTGTGTGTGAGGACTGTGGACAAACATTTAGCTGGAAGAGTAATTTAAACTCACACATGAGTGTCCACACAGGACAGAAACCGTTTCCGTGTGAGGACTGTGGGCATAGATTTAGCCGGAAGACTCATTTAAACAGACACATGAGTGTCCACACAGGACAAAAACCGTTTGTGTGTGAGGACTGTGGACATAGATTTAGCCACAAACATAGTTTAAACTCACACACGAGGGTCCACACAGGACAGAAACCGTTTGTGTGTGAGGA
>NW_013955305.1:0-3649 GCF_001266775.1 Austrofundulus limnaeus
TTCAACATGTTCAACACCTGGGGCTGTGTGTGTGTGTGTGTGTGTGTGTGTGTGTGTGTGTGTGTGTGTGTGTGTGTGTGTGTGTGTGTGTGTGTTGCTCGTTGTGTGACCTCAGTGTTTGGTCTCAGGTCAGAGGTCACAGATGGATCCTCAGGAGCACAAAGCAGCGAGCAGAGCGAGAGGAAGGCGTGGAGGAAGAGCAGGTGAGGCTGATGAAGGTGATGTGCAGTGAGGGTAGGGAGCAGTAGGTGTGACCTGTGTCTGTCCTGTGATTGGCTGTCCAGATGGAGCCAGAACCAGGACAGGTGATGGAGGTGGGTTTCAGGCAGCAGGAAGTCCAGCCTCAGGTGAAGATGAAGCGGCGGGCGGGGTGTGGACGCTGCGTCCGCTGTCTCAGGAAGGACTGTGGACAGTGCGTCTACTGCCGGGACATGAAGAAGCACGGGGGTCCGTCACGGCTCAAACAGAAGTGTCAGCTGAGGCGGTGTGAGGTAGGAGCAGGCCACGCCCCCTGCTGCCCGGGGAGGGACGGTCAGCTCACGGTTTGTTGCTTTGTTTGTTTTTCTCAGATCATCAGGAAAAATCTGAAAACAGAACCAGACCGCATCCAGATCCCAGAGAGGACAATTACCACGGCAACGGAGACGGTAACCATGGCAACAAGGTTTACGTTGTTCTCAGTCCCGAACGGGTCAATCAGTCGATTAAATACGAGAAGAGACCTGCTGCTGGAAAAATCACTAAAATCGAGGGCCTTGCCTTATTTGAGTGTTGGCAGCTGTTTTTATCCACCTGAAATAAAAAGAAAGGCTCGGCGGTGGGACGGCTGCTTTTACTTTTAGTGGCGTTTCTTGTTACCATGGCGATGTAAATCACAAAAAAAACTACTGTCAAAAGTCCTCAGCTCAGCTCCCAACTGACTTTAAATGTCACACAGAGTGAGACTACTTCCTGCAGCCTTAACTTTGATGAAACACAGACGAGTTATACATCAAAACGTAGACATTTTTGTCTTCTTTCAGACGATATTTGTACTTTTTCTGTAGGACAAACAGTTTTCTCTCAAAGTGTCAGAAGTCAGGAAAGTACCACTTCTCTTCCTATCTTTGTGTAAAATTTATTTCACGCTCTTGTYATGAAGCAAAAACAACTATATTTAACTGGTCATATCTCTGGGATAAAGTGTTTTATGAATTATAAAGTTTCCATGAGTGAAAACTAATCTCTTCAGTCGCTCTCGGTTCAAGGATTATCAGACCAGATCTACAGTTTTCACACAGCAGCTGGTTGTTTGAAACAAACTTCTCAGAGATTTTCTCATGTTGAAAGTTCTGCAGATCCTTTCTGCCCCGCCCTGTGATGACATCACAACCAGGCCTTCTGATTGGCTGAGGCTGTTGCTGGGCAGAGCAGTCTCACTGACAGAACAAGGTGCTTCATGTAAACAGATCATCAGTTTTAAGACATACAGTATAAAGCTGTCATTTGGTGCGGTGTTAGCTGAGAGCTAACTCAACACATTCTGAATGCTAAACAGAAGTTTAAGCTAACCGCTAATGCTAGTTTAAAAAGGCTCTAATTCAGCCATTTTAAGACTTTCAGAGCTGAAACTGGTGTACTGGGAGCAAAGAACAATCTTTGACAAATTCTGAATGCTAAATAAAAATTCAACATGGCCGCCAGAGCTAATTTGAAACTGTAATAACTCAGCCGTTGTCAGACATTTGATGTTAAAATTTGTTGTGGTGTTGACCAAGAAGGAGCTCCATCACATACTGAAGCCATATCAAAAATCCAAGATGGCTGCTATAGCTAAAATGCAAAATTAAGCATGACTCAGCCATTTTTAGACATATTTGGCCCAGATTTGGGATGATGGTACATATCAGTAATCTACAAAAAACAGTCATTTCAAATGTGGAAAAATGTTTAATGAAACTGGAAAGGCCTTTCATAGTTTCTGCAGGAACTCTTCTAGTTTAAACTGCTCTGCTGTTAAAACACAGGAACCAAACAGATGAAACTCTGATCTGATGAAACTGTTCTCGTTTGGTGATGTTCAGGTGAGGCGGAGGAGGAGGGGCAGGCCCAGGAAATGTGGAGAAAAACTGCTGAAGTTGAAACATGATGGAGTTCCTGTGACGAAGAAGGACAAGAAGCTGAAGAACAGAACCAGAACCGCAGACGAGAAGGTCGGTTCTCCCGCTGCAGGAACGTTGGCAGGACCCTAAACGGGTTCCAGTTTCTCAAAGTGTTTGTGTTCAGGAGGTGAAGATGAGGAGAAAGAAGAGGAGGAGGAGGAGGAGACTAACGAGAGCAGACAGGAAGTCACCGATCAGTTCGGAGTGGGATGAACCCGTGGACGATGAAGAGGAAGAGGAAGGGGCGGAGACACCTCAGGTTGGGTTTTATTTTGATACATCTCTTCAGGAAGTGGACGTGGCGTCCATCACTCTGTCTGTCCCCAGTGTCCACTTCCTGTTGGACCCTCACCTCCTGTTGGACCCTCAGGACAGCTGACTCAGCTGCAGGTAAAACCTTGTTGTCCTCGTGTTCCACTCAGGATCAGACTGGAGAACTGATTTGATTTGTTGCAGGTGAACCTGACTCCGGACGGCAGCCATCTTGCTCAGGGCGTCCTCTCTGACTCCACCCTCACCTGCCTGCCAGGACTGCTGCCTCAGGTAAACCTACAGGTGTGCTGCTACGCTAACACAGGTCGGACTCATTCAGAGTCTAAACTGTGGTTCAGCTGACTCTGTCCTGTTTCCATGGAAACGGTCAGCTGACAGACAGGAAGTGGGTCCAGAACGTCGAGTTTAATGAAAACGGGTCGAAGGTTGGAGCTGATCGTGTCCTCTGTTCTCCAGGTTTCCACAGGCCTAACCTTCATCCCTCCTCCTCCTCCTCCTCCTCCTCCTGCTGTCGTCCAATCAGTGCAGCCGAAGGAGGAGGAGGAGCCTGAGCAGATCGACCTGTACTGGAAGGGCGGGACAGGTGGATGGAAGGAGGAGGAGCCTGTGCAGATTGACCTATCGAGGAAGGGCGGGACAGGTGGATGGAAGGAGGAGGAGGAGGTGTGTGGTGAAGGAGTGTCGGACAGAGGGAGGTTCTACGACTTGCTCGTGACGTTGCCGGACTTTGACGAGGACACTCGGATGGTGCCCTCACCAAACATGTCTGCTGAATCTGAAGCTGATGCAGCGTCTGATGTCACCGGAGCTGTGGAAACTGCTGACATCATCAACACGCGCCCAGAGTTCCTCTCATTGGTCAGTGGAGCTGTCAGTCATCATCACTGTTGTAAACAACAAGCTGTAAACCTYCATCATCTCTCTGCTTTCAGAACTCGTGGTCCTTCAGCCTCTTTGGAGGCGGGGCTTGTCGCAGCCTGACAGGTAGGCGGGGCTTGCTGTGTCTGCTGCATGCACTGAGGAGGACGGTGCTGCCAGCCCACTGGGTGGTGGTCCTGGCTGACAGACCGGAGCTGCAGCTGCTGCAGTGCTCCAGGGTATGAAGGTGTTGATGAACTCATGATGTTTGACTCGTTTACCTGTTCCTCTGACGGCTGCAGCTTTACTAACTTTTAAAACATTTTAAAACATTTTAAAAAATTAAAAACATTAAAAACATTTTGAATATTTAAAAA
>NW_013955305.1:4649-9079 GCF_001266775.1 Austrofundulus limnaeus
AAAGAAGGCTGGTTGTTTCCCATCGTGTCCAGTCAGCTCCCACCCCCCCCCAGCGTCCTTCAAGAAGAAACTGATCCCTTCAGTTGCCCCCAGTCACCACACTGGTGTGTGAGAAATGTACTGTAAAAACAGTTGGAGTGTTTATTTATTTATTTATTTATTAGGGGTGCAACAATACATGTACCCGTATCGAACAGTGCTTTAGGTTCCAAAATCTATATTTTCATTTTGGAACTTTTTTTTGTGCTTTTATTTTGAAGGCAGGTGAGCGTTTACGTCAGCCCCTGGAAAAAAAAAAAACACTTGATGTGAATTTCCCACCTTTCTATGTTTTTAAAGATGTTGCTTTTRTCTTCCCTGGTGGTGAGCTGGAAGGCCAGAGCGGCGTGGTGGCTCTCCAGCACGGCCGTGTCGTTGTAGAGGATGGCCAGCTCACTTCCTGCGTTGCACAGGAAGCTGTTGGTGCGGCCCGGGTGGTCCACGTCGTGCACCGTAGCAGCAATCAGGGCGGCCACCTCATCAATCGGATCCAAACTTTGCTGTCAGAGGAAAACATTGATTTAATTCAAATACTTTAAATTAAAGGTTTGTTTTGATGCAGACAGAAGGACCTATAAATATTACAGAAGTACTCAGTAAGATGTTAGCAACATTTTAATTTTAGAGTTAATCCTGAGTGATGTAACTTAGTGATGTCCTGGTTAAACCAATCAAAAACCACTCCTCTTCAATAATCAGCTTAACTAGTCCTCATCAGGTTAAAGAAGCACTGACACACTTGGACTGGACCAGAACTCTGATGGATCACAGACAACCAGAGCTGCAGAGACTGGTGAAAAAACACCTTTTCAAACAATGCTGTGGAAAATGCTGAGTCAGCATATATATTTATTTTTTTATTGTTTTTAGTTTCTTCAGTTTGTTTGTTTAATCAAAATACTTCAGCAGATTTTAATCTGCTTTGACCATTTTCTCATATGAAAACCTCCGGCTCCATCAGGAACAGTGAGACTTTTGATATTCCAACTTTTACAATTTTTGAATTATTTACATGAAGTTATAAAACATTTCCCCACAAAGATGTGTTTAAAGCTGCTTCTGCTACGAGCTCGGTTTGTCTTCTCGTGCTAGCCTTTTGTATGCTTC
This sequence comes from Austrofundulus limnaeus, assembly GCF_001266775.1. NCBI lineage: Eukaryota > Metazoa > Chordata > Actinopteri > Cyprinodontiformes > Rivulidae > Austrofundulus > Austrofundulus limnaeus. The sequence continues at coordinate 5,796 of NW_013955305.1, forward strand.
TGCTGCATTTTACTTTTAGTAACCATTTTGTTAATTAGACTTTTTGAGCTACAGTTTTGCAAATTACAGCTTTTACCAAAGTTGTTGCTAATACTAGCTTTTTGCTACATTTGTGCGCATTTTAGCTTTTACCCATGATCTTGGTCATTTTAGATTCAACATGTGTTGTTAATTAGCATTTGGGCACAGTTTTGCTAAATTTAGCATATAGCTATGGTTTTGCTTATTTTAGTTTTAAGCAAGAAATGCTAAGTTTAGCTTTATAGCTTTGATGCTAAATTAGCTTTGAGCCACTGTTTTGTTAAATTGACATTTTATTTTATTTTTTCAGTTGTAGGTTTTACTTACATTGTTGCTAACTAGCTTTTGGAAATGTTTGTACTAACTTTAGCTTTTGGCCACAGGATTCCTAATGTTAGCGTTTAGCTACTGTTTAGCTTATTTTAGGTTTAGACAAGTTTTGCTTTGTGGTCATTTTATATTCAACATGTTGTTAGTTTAAGCACAGTTTTGCTAAATTTAGCGTGTWGCTACTGTTTTGCTTAATTTAGTTTTAAATGAGATATGCAAATTTTAGCTTTATAGCTTTGATGCTAAATTAGCTTTGAGCCACTGTTTTGCTAATTTGACTTTTTGTTACAATTTTTCCAGTTTTAGCTTTTCCCTATGATTTAGCAAATGTTAGATTTTGTTTTTACTTATGTTGTTGCTAACTGTAGGTTTTGGCAATGTTTGTGTTAGTTTAGTTTTTTTGCGACAGTTTAGCTAATTTTAGCATTTAGCTGCTGCTTTGCTTATTTTAGCTTTAGCAAGTTTTATTTAATTGTTTTAGCTTTTAGCTATAGTTTTGCAAATTTAAATTTTTACCCAGAAGTTTTGTTGGTTTTAGCTCTTTAACAAAACATTTAATTTTAGCTTTTAGCTCTTGTTTTGGTCTCTTTAGTTTTAAGCAAAAAGCTTGGTTAATTGTAGCTTTTAGCCACAGTTTTGCTAATTCATGCCTATTTTAGCTTTAAGCATGATTTATTAATTTTATTTATCTACTTTTTATTTGTACCTTTAAGCTACTGTTTGGCTAATCGGACATTCGTCAATTAAATTTTTTTACCCAAGATATTTTTAATCATTGAGCACCAGTTTTGCTAAAGTTAGCTTTTAGCTTCTATTTTGCAGATCTGTTCTGCTGTTTTCAGTATCTGGGGTTTCTCGGGTTATTTTTGCGGCTCTACCTTGACCCTCTCCTTGCACAGGAAGTAAGCGGTAGCGTGCAGGACGTCGGCTGCGTGGCTGGAGTTGTGGTAGGAGTTGCTGGAGTGATAGTTGGCTTCGATCACTTGGAGCCAGGAGCGCAGAGTGGCTTCAGGGCAGTTCAGGAACTCGCAGACCCCGAAGCGGGAGAAGATCTTCAGGCCCAGGTAGGTCAGAGGCCTGTGGGAGGATCCAGGTTGAGAATAATTCAACTTTTTTTTTTCCCACAATAAAAAAATAAACCAATCGTTTTCTAACCGCGCACCGTTTCAGGGTGGCAGCCTCCAGATTAAAGATGTCAAAGTCCCACGAGTCCTCGGCCTCCATGGTCTGAGCGATACGAGGGGGGATGTCGTTTAACGACAGGGGGGTGGTCAGGTGGCTGGGGAGGTGGTGGGGCTCTGTGAGGAAAAACACAAGTTTGAATTCTAACCGTCTCCACCTCTGCCTGAACCACAGGAAATAAATTTCAGATTTTTACAGCGGAGCTGGAAAAAAAAGGGAAAAAACTGCGACATGAAGTTCTGCTCGGCCCGTCCGTGTGAACTCACGCTTGGTGGAAAGGATGTATTCATTTCCTGACAATCTGCGTAAACCGTCCTGTGAAGAAGAGACACAGACACAGAGTTTCAGGGTGAGGAGGAGGAGAGGAAACCTCGCCGCACCATCAATCAGCCCAGGTTAGCAGCCTGGTTACACTGGCTCTGACTGGAACAGACCGTAACAGAACTCTGGGTCCCATGTCGCAAGGCCCAACCAGGGGCGGAGCTAGACTTTTTTCAAGGGGGGGCCAAGGTGTCTTTTAGGGGGGGACACACAAATAAAGAAAAGCACTCCGGATTTGAAAATTCAGGATGGCTTCCACAGAGACAGACTTTATCATACTGGAATACAATGAAATTAACCATCAATCCTTATAGTGCTAACCACAATAAAAACAATAATAATAAAAAAAAAAACATAAAATAGATTTACAAAATAGTTATGAGAAATACCTGAAGACAAATAAATAAAAACAATTATTGCACAGGTCCGAGTAGCGTAAAAAGATTCATGCGCGTGTGTTCGTAGCGTTCGGTTCCATTTTAAATGGCTTTAATTCAGCTGTTAGGAGAAACTTTGAGCTGAAAGTTTGTGATCATAGCTAAGAATGAGCCAAAACCCAAGCTGAATGCTAATCACAACTTATTATTCAGCTATTTTTAGACAAAGCTGAAGATTGGTGTAGAAGTAGCTGAAATTAATCTTTATCAAATTCCAAATGCAAATCAAAAATCCAAGATGGTCGCCACAGCTAACATTAACAGGCTAAAATTCAGCTACTTTACTACTAATTTGTTATGGAGAAGCTAAGAATGATCACATGCTAATCCTAAATTAAGCTAATGCTGATTTTACAAAGRGCTACATTTCAGCCATTTTTGAACAAAGCTGAAACATTTAGCATCAGAAAACCATCTTTAACTAAATCTAAATGTAAACACAAAAATCCAAGATCCCCCGCCCACTTCTCAGGTATTTGGGGGGTGGCCAAGCAGGTGCCCAGTGTGGAACTTYCCACCACCATAGCCCCCCCTCTGGCTCCGCCCCTGAAACCAACAGAACCACATTATCAGCAGCAGAGACAAGACCCTGACGCTCCTAAACTCAGACCTGCCCAGGATCAAAAGAGACCACAGTCCAGCCTCATCAGGATCAGCTTCTTGTTTGAGGACAAACCCACCTGTAAGGTGGTTCACAGACTTCCTGTCTGACAGGAAGCTGCACGTTAAGCTGTGGGGGGGGACGGACGGACCACTGTTCTCCCTGAACACCTGCAGACGACACCACCCTCATGGGGGCGGAGCCTCAGGTGTCTCGGTGCAGCAGAACCACCTGGAGCTCTGAGGGCTTTAGAAAGAGCTTCACTCCAGTCTGAACAAAAACTCAACATGTCTGACTCAGTAAAACATGGTTCAATGTTTTATTTTACTAACAGAAACTCATCTGAACCTGGGCTGCTCAGTGTGTGTGTGTGTGTGTGTGTGTGTGTGTGT
>NW_013955305.1:10079-10490 GCF_001266775.1 Austrofundulus limnaeus
AAACAGCATTAACAGTGTTAGCAGTGTTAACAGCGTTAGCAGCAAAAACAGCATTAACAGTGTTAGCAGTGTTAACAGCGTTAGCAGCAAAAACAGCATTAACAGTGTTAGCAGTGTTAACAGCGTTAGCAGCAAATACAGCATTAACAGCGTTAGCAGTGTTAACAGTGTTAGCAGTGCTAACAACGTTAGCAGCAAAAACAGCATTAACAGTGTTAGCAGTGTTAACAGCGTTAGCAGCAAATACAGCATTAACAGCGTTAGCAGTGTTAACAGTGTTAGCAGTGCTAACAACGTTAGCAGCAAAAACAGCATTAACAGTGTTAACAGTGTTAACAACGTTAGCAGCAAAAACAGCGTTAGCAGTGTTAACAGTGTTAGCAGCAAAAACAGCATTAACAGTGTTAACAG
>NW_013955306.1:0-5372 GCF_001266775.1 Austrofundulus limnaeus
AAAAATGATGCAGAAAAACTGATTCATGCATTTATCACGTCTAGGCTGGACTAGGGTTGGGTTTTGAAAGGGTTTAATTCGCTACCAGTGCTAAATCAATACTTTCAAAATGATATTGGTTCCTAAATGGTATTTAAATCGGTACTTTAAACATAAATAAATAAAACAGACACACTCAGCATTGTGTCTTGCAAAACCCCGTCATTTTGTGCCTCATCGGTGCATTGTGCTGCAAAGCTTGTTTGTGTTTGACTCTGTCTGAGAAAGTTCGACTGCCAGTAACGCTTTGGAGTTTTCTGTTAAGAGTTTTTGTTGCCAYATCMGCTTTTKTTTCTCTTTTTGTAATAAATTAGTTTTGTTYTTACCTTGAGTTTTGCTTCTGGTTGTTGTGTTTGGGTTTGCTCACACCAGCAAACGTTTGTTTCCACACAAGGCGGCTGAGAAGGCTCTGCGTGAGGCGGTGTTCACCGAGGAGTGCATCTAACTTCACAGCAATGATGCTCACCGACATTGAGCGAGGTATTTACAAGATATGAGTAACTTTATTACTGTTATTACTCAGAATGATCCATGTTATAGTCCACTTCCTGCTCATGGAGTGATCTCCAGTCTGCTTGGCGTTCACACATGCAATTGAACCGCACCAGAGTTCACTTCAGCAGAACCGAGACCTAGGTTTGTAGGCAGATCACAGTTCGATCACACATTCACACCTCCCCAAATGAACCGGACTTTCCAGGCAAACAAACTACAGTTTGACTAAAGTGGACTAAATAGGGCCAGTGTGACTTCACCCTAAAACATTAACAAAGTAAATATCACCATTCTGTCCTTTTGCTACAAACAGAGCTTCATTTGCCTTTCATTAACTCTGGAGCTTGGTATGGTTGCCCAGATGTTCTGCAGCATTTGCATAATTACACTGCCTGAATGCTTCTTCCAGTGCTGCAGCTCTCTGAACTGTGCCTGATCCCACGTCAGAAGTTAGTATTGTCACACGCAACCCAACAGAATTACAGAAATCAATGAAAGACAGACGGGGGAGGGGGAGGGGGACCAAAAAATGTAATCCTAGGTCAGATAGAGAGACCTCACTCTTTAAAGTATCATCTGTATTTCATTTAATAAATTCCACATATTTTACATGAACTGGCTGCAATTTTCTCTAAATTTAAAAATGAGGTCTCGGTTGGCTCGTAGTTCTGGACAATAAGAAAGTGGCCTCTTGTTATCCTCTTTAAACACAAACCTGCACATAAACAGACATTCTGACACTGATAATTACCACCAATATTTTTGTTTTATTTAGCCTTTTATAAGAAAAAAAGAACAGATTTATTTTTCAAAGTCAGTTTTTCACCATATGATTCATACATTTATAAATGTCATAGTTTATAAACTAAATATTGAACTTAAAAATTAAATATTTAGTTAACAAGCTAAATATTTAACTTGTGACATATTCAGTATTTACCTCTCCTTGGGCTGCTACCTTATCGTGGTGGAGGGGTTTGAGTGTCCCAATGATCCTAGGAGCTATGCTGTCTGGGGCTTTATGCCCCTGGTAGGGTCACCCAAGGCAGACAGGTCCTTGGTGAGGAACCAGACAAAGCTCAGCCCGAAGACCCCTTATGATGCTCAAAAAATTTGGATCTGGCATTCCCTCGCCCGGACGCGGGTCACCGGGGCCCCCTCTGGAGCCAGGCCTGGAGGTGGGGCACGATGGCNACAGAGTGTCAGCCTCACGGACAGAAACTGGAAGTTGGTTCCACAAGAGAGGAGCTTGATAACTGAAAGCTCTGCCTCCCATTCTACTTTTAGAAACTCCAGGAACCACAAGTAAACCTGCAGTCTGACAGTGAAGTGCTCTGTTAGGACAAACAGAACACTTAAAACATAAATTGGTGAAAATGCTAGGTAAAAGTCAAAAGTGAAAATTAAAGCTGAAAGCTAAAAAGAGCTAAATGCTTAATAGAAGCTGAAGAAGCCAAAGAGCAGGTAAAACCTAAAAGAAGCAAAAGGCTCACTTAAAACGACCAGTGTCCCAATTCCACTTTTTCTCAATCTGACCACAAGTATTTCACTTTGAGTGCTTGCTGTCAAGTAKTGATCCCAAGTAGTTAGTTACTAAGTTAGAACCTAAATATTACATAATAACTTGAAACATTTATTTTATGTAGAGCAGGGTGGCTCTCCTTCCTTATTACGGAGCCCACCAGGGSACATGGGGGGATTTTTTTTTCTTTTGCGTTCCCACGCAATACTATTAYGTTACCTCGCAATACTTTTTGCGTTACCTTGCATTGTTTTGCGTTCCCATGCAAAAGTTGGTTTTGTATTTGAATTTAATTAAATCAGACTTTTATTTTGAAATATCCGATTACCAAAACAGGATGTCGCCACAGTTTGTGAACTTGACGTTGATGTTGTGTGGCTGCACTGTGTGTTAAAATATCATCATATAACATACTTCCATGTGTGTCTGTGTGATATGTTCATTGTGAAGCTGAATTAAAGCAGTAGGCTAACTCACTAATGGTGAACATGAGTTTGTTAATAAACCGGCAGCACAACAGTGATAAACTACTTTTGCGAGGTAACGCAAAAGGTATTGCGAGGTAACACAAAAGTATTGTGACGTACCGCAATACTATTGCGTGGGAACGCAAAAGAAAAAACTCTCCCATGTACCCTCGCGGGCTCTGTAGTATCAGTATGGGACAAAACTAAAAGCCCCAGAAGAGTTTCAATAGTATCAAAACACTAACTGGAAGATAAAAGTAGTGAAAGACTGTCAAAAAGCTAGAAGTGGCAAAACAGTAGCTAAAAATGGTAAAGGACTGGTCAAAAGTAGCAGAATTGAAGCTAAAAGTAGCAAATTAGCTAAAAGCTAAATGTAACAAAATACTAACCTTAAAATTAAATTCAACATAAAACACTAACTGGAAACTAAAAGTAGCAAAAAGCTAACAGAACAGTAGCTAAAAGTAAAAAAATAAAAGCTAAAAGTAGCAGAACAGTAGCTACAAGTGGCTAGCCTTTAAGTGACAGAACAGTAAATAAAAGGTTAAAATAGCGTAAGAAGACACAAATAGAGCCAGTAACTGTAAATGTTAAAGAGAATGGTGGTTTGAAGGAACTGAAGAAATTCCAATAAACTTYTATATGAAAAATATTAACAAAAATAAATAAAACAATGGTGTGAGCGTTCTCACTGTATTACAGTAGTGCTTTAGCACAACTTTTAAAATACAGTCCAAGTTTTTGAAAACACTTCACACAATTAATTAAGGATGTAAGAGTTAATTGAGAATAATTTATYATAATTGCTTAAATGTGAATCAATTCATTAMAATGAGATTATCAGTCAATTTGTACAACAGTAAGTTATGTATTTAAGAGAGTTTCATTTTGATTCTTGATCAATTTTGGTCAGAAAATAATTTGTGATGATATTTTCATTTATTTTGAAGTTATAATCTGTTACTAAGACAAGGGGGAATGCTCATTAAAAGAAATAAACAGATTTGGTTAAAAAAAAAGAAAATAATTGTAATTGTGAACCTAAGACTGATAATTGAAYTGAGTCGGAGCTTGACTGAATCGTTGCAGTCCTCTGGTTAATACAACCACTCACCCAATTAGCAAAGCACCATATACCTTTCACAAAGTGAAGCCCCAAAAATTACCATCTATAGACTTTCTATTATGCGACATCAGTTACATGCCACAGGTGTAAATGTAAATTATGGGTTCTCAGGAGGGGCTGTTGATAAAGGGTCACAATTTTCTTAAAGTTAATGATCAAAACTCTGAGGATGGTAAGCTCTGTAAAAGGTATCATGCTCATGAAGTCATCTTCAGTGACCAATCAGTGTCTTCTGCACACTGAAGCTCACTTTGTTTCTTACTATAGACTTAGTAAAGTTGAAAAGCCAGCTGTCGGTCTGTATTTTAACTTGACTCCTTCAAAAAGGTTGTGCTTGGTGAGGATGAGTGTTGTTGAGATGAAGTGTTGGTGAAGTGATACAGCCTGTTTCTACTCTGAGAGGCATTGTTTTGGAGCTGCCATTCCATCCTACGACACTGTTATTGCAAGTATGACTCCGCCCCCTGTATGCAAAAGGTGTGAATCAGGGCCCCAACAATAACCAACACAAACAGGGACAAAAACAAGGGGACATTGAACCCCGCTTGCACTCACTACATACACACAACAAAACACCAAATAACCACAGCTGAAGCRTCCAAACCAGTAAGTCAGATGATGGGTCACATGACCCTCTATGAACAATAGAGCTAATCAAGCCTATTGTTAGTCGATGGTCCTCTTTTGCATGTGACTAACCTGTTTGTCCAGGTGGAGGCGGAGCTTAAAAGGCTGAGTTCACCTGAAACTGATTAGACTGAAGAAGTCTCTTGGAGGAGAGACGAAACGTTTCACTAAAGAAGAACCATCCAGAGGACCTACTGGTTTTTTGTTTTTGATACTCACCTTCTCCGTTCTCCTCCTTTTGCAGCCGATGTCCACACAAATCATTACCTGTAAATAAATTGCACTTACCTTTGTATTTTTGTGTTTTGGTCTGGTTACTCAGTTCCACTACCTTTGTTGAACATTTACTCACTCCTTGTCAAGGCCAGAGGACGGCTGATGAGCAGTTCCAGGGGGTCCGTACGAGAGATGGTCCAACGAAGGAGTCCAAGGGAACTGGGTGAGTATCTAAATGCAAAATAAATGCAAAATTATTATGCAAAATTCACTTTTTAAAGTTTTTTTTAACTCAACTTTGGGTATGTACTTCTTAAAAAAACAGTCCTAGGATCCAAAAATGCACCCAGGGGCATATTTACTGTAAGTAAATGTATTTTAAATGTATATTAACGACAAGTTTTATACTTCCTACATTTTGTGATGTCACAAGTCGTACAACAACCCACCTGAACCTGCGTTCAGCCCCTTACCTAACAACCCCCAGGTGAGGAGACTCCTCCTCAGTATAAAAAGTCGTCACAGTGTTGTTGTGTAATGTGTAGCTCTGTTCACAACAAGCCTCCAATAGAGCAATGTGTAGAGTGTTGGACCAGAGAGTGGGAGACCAGGGTTTGAGACCTGCATGGACACTATTTAATTATTTATTTCCGTTCGTTATGAACACATTTTCTCATGTAGCTCTATTGTTTAGCTTATTAAAGCCTTGTTAAAGCCTACAGTGGTTTGCAAAAGTATTCATACCCCTTGAACTTTTCCATATTTTGTCACATTACAACCACAAACATAAATATATTTCACTGGAATTTAATGTGAAAGACCAACTGTTACGACCTGTCTAGGAGGGGCCAGGTCATAGCATGAAAGATCCATCCTCATC
>NW_013955306.1:6372-7461 GCF_001266775.1 Austrofundulus limnaeus
AAATAAAACAAAAATATTGGTGGTAATTTTTGACTGTGTAACTTTATAAACAGCAGCCCATATAAATCCAGTTTATCTGTGACATTCATTAGAGACGTAGGGGATTTTTTGACAAAGAGGAGAGGAGTGAAAAAGAGAGCCACGGGTGTGAATAGGCCTATTGAGCCTGGAGTGGGGGTCCCGCACCTGCACCATCTATTCACCCCACTGTTTACACACTGTCATCCACAATTAATACCTCCTGGGGACTGGGCGGCCTGCCCTCTGAAGRGCCCCCAGACCCATCCTGGGCCCTTATAGATGCCTAATTGAGCATACCCCTCTCCTGACTGAATTAACAGCTCTGTCTCTGAGACCTTTACTCCCCTTTAACTAAGGAAAGGACTCTGGTCCAGCAGAGAGCCGGGGGGGTGGAGGGTCAGAGGAGGGGGGGTCGCTGCTGAAAGTGTTCAGAAAACGTGGCCCTTTCTGTTAGCAAACCAAGGCTGCAGGCTGAAGTGAGGGCAACAAAAGGTCTCAGTCTTCACAGGCCCACTGAGGTCCAGACGGGCAGAGAAAAGGACAGMCTGTTGGGAACGTTCACACAGTCTGTGCTGCAGGTTAACTTTAACAACTTCTACTTTTCTCCTCACTTTGTCACTAATAACTGTCACTGCAATGTTTTAGGCAACTTCTGTCAACATATGAACATTTTGTTCTGATTAATTTACTCATTAAGATTATGAATTTGATCTAATTGTTTTGTTACATGTACTGTATACGTCTAAAAGAAGATTGCAGTAGATTATTTTTATCCCGTCTTCAGTGTTGGACAAACTCTTCACAAGTTGGCCTAAGTTCTCTATTATGTTATAGTGCAACAGGGCTTTTAGACAACATTTCAAACAAATCCACAGGATGTTGGCTGGTTTGAACTGACATCACCAGAACCTGAGTAAAAACAACTACCATGAGCAAACATTCATGAATCCACTTCAAGATGAAGTGGGCCTAATGTGTCAGACACTCACTGATGACAGATGGAAATGGACTATAGAATAGAATAGAATAGAATAGAATAGAATAGAATAGAATAGAATAGAATAGAAT
>NW_013955306.1:8461-9920 GCF_001266775.1 Austrofundulus limnaeus
TTATAATAATTAACAAGTCTGCTAAAGCACAAATGAAATATTTAGGTCCGCAATTAGCGGATTTGCGCTTTAGCGGGCTGGTGCTCACCACTGCTCCTGAGTATCTGACACTTTGGGGTATTTATGTGCAACCAATGCATTTTACATTTTAGACGTTTATGGAGGATGTGGCACTATAGTAACAAGGTAGTTGTTGTTTTATTTATTTATTTTTTTTTTCAAATATTCAGTCATTTTGAATTTGTTGCTGCAACATATTCCAAAAAACTCTGGGACAGGAGAAACAAAAGACTGGGAAAGTTGAAGAATGCTCAAAAAAACACCTGTTTAGAGCATTTCATAGGTGAACAGGTTAAATGGAAACAGGTGAGTGTCATAAAGGAAGCATCCCCAAAAGGCTCAGTCGTTCACAAGCAAGGGTGGGGCGATGTTCACCACTTTGTGAACTGTGTGAGCAAATAGTGCAACAGTTTAAGAATGTTTCTCAACATACAGTTTAGTGCTGGGTGGTACCAAAAATTAGTTTTTATTTTTGCTATGTCYCACRCACCAGTGAACTGTTTGCTGGGGGACACTTTTCCTCGCAGCACCTCTGTGCGTTAGCAAGCAGCTTGTTGGAATAACTGGCAGTGATTCTGCTGCTTTTATTGACTGACGTTAAAAACTAAATTATCCGGTTTTCACCATCACTGAATGTAGTAAACAGCTCTTCAGTGACATGCACGGTTAGATTTAACATGCAAGGTTAATGCATGGAGACTTTAATGTGCTTTTATTGTGAAAAGCCAGGGGGAAGTAGTTTTGTACTTGTGCGCACCAAGKTGAGTCATTCTGTTAAGCCAGGGCTCTGCAACATTTATGATCAAACGAGCCGTTTGTGCTCCTAGTCTCACTAATAAAATGTGTCCGGAGCCGCAAAACAAGCTACAACTGTGATTAGCAAGTGGTGGTCCGTGAGCCTTTTCGAGGCCTTTTCAGGAACCTTTACGGTCAGTTGAGGTGACTATAAAAATACATATATATTGTTATTATTATGTTTTTTATATTATACACATCAGCACAAATAAAAAGACCATATTTATGTAAACAATACCATATATAGTTTATACTGAATTTCATAAAACTAGTACAACTGAAATATTATAATCTTATAATCTTATGCAGTCTTCAAATTATGGATTTGAGAGAAAGATTATAGAAAAATTGGAATTTTTAAGTAAACAACAGGCTAACATTTTAATTTTTTTATCAGTATTATTGATTGCATATTTGCATACAAATTGAATTTGTTGTGGATATAATAAAACAAAACAAAAAAATTCTGTCATGTTTGGTCACATTTTCAAAGAGCCACTGCAGGGTGACCAAAGAGCCACATGTGGCCCCAGAGCCGCAGGTTGCAGACCCCTGGTCTAGTCATTAATAAGACCTGTGAGTTTCACTTTGTCTGTGTTGTTCA
>NW_013955306.1:11534-11893 GCF_001266775.1 Austrofundulus limnaeus
GTACTGTAGATGGAGTCCTGGACCCAGGACCGGTGGTCTCTGACGGTACAGTACTGTAGATGGAGTCCTGGACCCAGGACCGGTGGTCTCTGACAATACAGTACTGTAGATGGAGTCCTGGACCCAGGACCGGTGGTCTCTGACAGTACAGTACTGTAGATGGAGTCCTGGACCCAGCTCTGGTGGTCTCTGACAGTACAGTACTGTAGGTGGAGTCCTGGACCCAGGACCGGTGGTCTCTGACAGTACAGTACTGTAGATGGAGTCCTGGACCCAGGACCGGTGGTCTCTGACAGTACAGTACTGTAGATGGAGTCCTGGACCCAGGACCGGTGATCTCTGACAGTACAGTACTATAG
>NW_013955306.1:12893-13100 GCF_001266775.1 Austrofundulus limnaeus
GAATAAATCAGGTAAATTTTACTTAATTTGATCAAGTATATTTTACAAGATTTAATTCATTCATTCAGCAAAGCATTCAGGCATCAGTGTCTCTGGAGTGTTTGCCGGTACAGTACTGTAGATAGAGTCCTGGACCCAGCTCTGGTGGTCTCTGAGAGTACAGTACTGTAGATAGAGTCCTGGACCCAGCTCTGGTGGTCTCTGACA
>NW_013955307.1:0-261 GCF_001266775.1 Austrofundulus limnaeus
GTCGGCAACGCAAGCAGCTCTTGCATTCATTCATTCATTCATTCATTCATTCATTCATTCATTCATTCATTCATTCATTCATTCACACTGGCAGGAGGGGGTGAAGGTTCTAAGCTTGAAACCCATGCGTCCACAGTTTTCAGCTTTATAGTTTTTAATTAACTTCTAGGTTTTAAAATCTGCATATCACGAACATCAACAGCGTCCAGCGCTAATAATATTTTTGATACGCTAATCTCACAGCCCAGAAGAAAAATAAAG
>NW_013955307.1:1235-4617 GCF_001266775.1 Austrofundulus limnaeus
TACTCATATTCATGTAATTAAGCATTTTAATGATTTGGCCAATTAATCGATTAATCTAAAAAATAATCAACAGATTAATCGATTATTAAAATAATCATTAGTAGCAGCCCTAAAATAATACAACTTTCATTGTACTGAAGAAAATTTTGTAACTGATTAATTGAATATTATATTCAGTTTTGTATTTTATACTTTCTGATCATTTCAGTCTGTAAGGTTAAAGCTGACAAAGAGTTAGACACCAGTGTGTCTTATCATATGTTCTTTCTTTAGCATAAACAAAATGACTTAGGCTCTGACTTCCGACGTAAAAGGTAACACCTTTAAGGGTGTAACCAGGAAGAGATGAACATTATAAGCTCAATTCATTATTATAGTAGAAGAAAGTTGTCAATGTGTTGCAGAGTTGCAACACAGAGTTGGAGAGCTGCTCTGTTTTGTTTGGGTTTTCTTGATATGAGCCCAAGGTCTTACAGAGGCCTGTGTACTGAGTGCTGTGAACCTGATTTTGAGTCAGAAGATTAAAAATAAAGTTTTTAAGAAGAGATCCAGTGGATTCCTGTTTATTCGGACATACCATTTTGAACAACGCATATTTTTCCTACAGTACATTAATGTTAAATTTAGTACTTTTTGTATGTGTTAAACTGTCCTGTCTATGTTTAAAAATGACTGTTGCGTAGACTCCACAATCTTTCCACTAATGCAATCTATCAGTTCATTTTGAATATTTTTTCCTAAGTAGGATGTATGGGTTGCTCCTCCTTCCACCTTAGCAACATGCTCTTTCAGTACTGGATCAAACTGGGCCATGAGCTCTACTTCCCTCCAGAAAGTTGCCATTATTTGGTTTTTAAAGTGTCTTAGTATGGAAGGATTATCCTGACTTAATCCAAGAGTGTTTATTTTCAATATGAGAGCAGGATAATATATTTTTGCTCTCATAACTTTATGTATTTGTTCTCAAAACTTAAAATGCTCGCACTCAAAACTTCTGCTCTCTTTCAAATATGCTCTGCTCTCTCTCAAACCTTTCCTTTCTCACTCAGAATTTCTGCTCACGCTCAAACTTTCTGTCTGCACAAATCCAAACTGCGCTCTCACGGGTCACTTTTCTGCTTGTGGATTTTTTCTGCGCGCTCACGGATCAGGGAGTACCATCTCATAGCAACCATTCCAGCCAATAGAATGAAAGCATTAAACTGGGTGGAGACAGCCTGCTCTGGGGTGTGTTTGTTTCCTTTCAGAGTATGTGCCTGTGTGTGTGGATGCATAGATTGTTGCATGATCTGCTCTTGACTGGTTATTTTGTTTTATTTTTTWAMMMCMAAAAMSRAAAAAAAAAWRWMTGTYTGTTCATATTTCAGTTTTAGGCTCAGATCAAAAACACGAAACAGAATATCAGGCACTGGGACATTATTTGATTTTAATATTTAATTTGTCTACTTTCTGTGACCCAGAAGTTTGATAAGGAGTATCAGCAAACAACCAATGTTAGCTCGTCCACACACTTGGTGGAAGAAACGTTAGCTTGTCACCTGCTACTATTAGAAATAAATAGTTCTATATCAATGCCTGTGCCACAATCAAAGGACCATGTGAGCCATGAATAGTTATGCAGGGATAGATTTAAATTTTTAACGAGGAAAACAAGACTGCAAACACATAATAGGCAACATACTAAATATATTTATTGTTGAAACCAAACATTCATACAATACCCTGATCAATATGTCTGTACTGGTTTATAACGTTATGCACATTAAAAAAATGTTTAAGGCTCTTTCGGGTATTCTCTCCATGCTAGCATGAATGATACACCTTGTCCCATAATTAAAGATGTCAGCTGTTTACAGCTCTGCTCAAACTTACCTTCAGATCTACAACAAAACAATATTACTGTTTCCAGGATTTAGTAGATGTCAGTCTGTCTGCTCTTTCTGTCTGCTGTCAGAATAAAATACGAGCTGAATTTAAGAAGTTAAAAGAAATAAATTATATTTTTAAAAAATTTCAATGACTTGAAAGAATATGTGTCTGTATATTATTTGAATGGACACCTGGGATGAATTATTTTCTGTAGAAAGACAAATAATTCTATACTTCATTTTGGTTTCCCATGTGAACTGAGTACATGTATAGCCCAGTGGTTCTCAGTTCTGGTCCTCATGACCCACTATCCCGCATGTTTTAGTTGTTTCCCTGCTTTGGCACACCTGATTTAAATGAATGAATGATTGACAGACTTCTGCAGAACTCCTGCAGATGGGACACAACTAAAACAAGCAGGATATTGGGTTATGAGGACCAGAATGAAGAACCACTTCTTTAACCCTGTTGATTGTGCTTACAGCCAGACAACTGTTGTGAAATAGTAATTTATTAAAATGTTAATTTGAATAAAAGTGTTGTAGGGGTATTAAAAGCTAGAATTCTAAAATGGATAATTTGTGAATTATTTAAACATGCAAATTATCTGTTCCTCGAGGCACCACTAAAGTTTTTTTAGTAAAACTTCAGAAAAACTTTCTTAATATTCAATCTCTAAATATGAAGGCATTTATTCTTTCAGTTTAATGACAGCGTGAGACAAGGAAATACACGACGGAGACAAATCACGTTTGGAAATTCATCCATGTATTATTTAAAATGAGGTTCAGTGGGAAATATATGCATTACAAATCATTTCTCAGACAAAACACACTTATAATCAGTTCCGTAAACTTAAACAAGAAGTGATGTAATTAATCTGGCATGATTACCATGTGAATGATTTTCTACACATTTTTCAGTAGGACACTACTCGCTATTCCTAAGCCTACCGCTAGAGGGAGCTCAGGGGAAGAAGAATGAACATTGATTAAACTCTGATCTGATCTAAATCTTTGAACACACCATCAGATTAATTGAGCAAGATGTTTCCTACCGGCAAAGTTGTAGACGCCAGAATGGATACTTCTATGCTAATTGGGTGGCACGTGAAGTCCAACCGAGTCTTAGCTGTGTTGTGTAGAAGTTCCCTGGTCATCTGGTTTGCCGGCTGCATTCACTGGAGAATGTTGTCCAGCACATCGCTGCGGCTGCTTCCTTGCGGCACACTGAGGGTCGTCCGACTTGAATTAAATCAGCCTTATCGTTTTAATCAATGAAATCTCCTTCCTGGAAGCTCCTTAAGATTAAACTATAAAAAAATAATAAAAAGTGGAAAAGAATGACCTCGCCCCGAGATGGAGGAAGTTGGAGCTAAATAAAACTACTGCTTTCTCCTCAAACGCTTCTTTAGAACTCACTAAGGCAGAACAATGAAAAATACTCCCTGTTCACAACGGAACTTCTCATTGGTTAAAACTTTCTGCTTTGGTCACATGGCCCATCCAGACAT
>NW_013955307.1:5468-8112 GCF_001266775.1 Austrofundulus limnaeus
GCACCTGACCCCTTTGGCCCCTCCTACAGGTGGTGAGCCTGTTGGAAGGGGGATCCACGTCTCCTCTTCGGCTTCGTGGGTGAAAGCCCGGCCACCAGGCGCTCGCCATCGTGCCCCACCTCCAGGCCTGGCTCCAGAGGGGGACCCCGGTGATCCGTGTCCGGGAGAGGGAATGCCAGATCCAATGTTAACGTCCGTCATAAGGGGTCTTCGGGCTGCGCTTTGTCTGGTTCCTCACCTAGGACCTGTCTGCCATGGGTGACCCTACCAGGGGCATAAAGCCCCAGACAGCATAGCTCCTAGGATCATTGGGACACTCAAACCCCTCCACCACGATAAGGTAGCAGCCCAAGGATTAAACTATAAAAAAATAAAAAAGTGAAAAAGAATGGCCTCGCCCCAGGATGGGGAAAGCTGGAGCTAAAAACTACTGCTTTCTCCTCAAACGGTTCTTCAGAACTCACTACATGGCAGAACAATGAAAAATACTCCCTGTTCACAACGGAACTTCTCATTGGTTAAGACTTTCTGTGGCGGTCACATGACACCATCCGGACATGTAACAGAAGAACAGAGTAATAGTTAATCAACCAGATCAAGATACTTAAACAATGTCATGATTATTACAGTAATTAAATCAGAGTACCAAGGTATTGTTTTGACACTTCACAGATGCTGTTTATAGTTATAAACGGAAAACATGGGTGAAAAATAAAATATTTTCAGGGTTAATAGATAAAATGTCCACAGGATGGCATTGCTGACCCACAGATAAATCTGATGGGAGTCTTTTGATGTGTCTGTCTTGCTTTGTTTAACATCAGGGGCCCTTTGATGTCAAACAATGTTTTTTCCAATCTTATTCTGAAAGAGGTGATAAACAAATTAACTGGTGACAGGAAGTCTAGCCTTTGTTCTAAGGCCTAAGGGTGAAGTATCAGTTGAATTAACAGGAGTCATTATTCAAACTTTGAGATGTTGCAGGCAGGATGAAAAAGGTGGAGTTAACAGGACTGTCTCTTGACAAGATATTCACGTTTCCGCCAGTGTTTTAAGATCATATTACATAACAAAGTGTGTCTCAATTCTGAAAAAAACAATAACCAAACATTTTGTAATGAAATAGTGTACAATTACTTTAAAAAGTACTTTTATTAACATTTAGTGTTTAGTCATATCTGCACCAATAAAGGTCATAATAACAAAAAAACTGTGCTTTAAGTTTAATCTGCACTCAAACATTTTAACCAGTGCTCAACATGTTTTACTGTCAAATGCACCAGGCCCCAATTAAGTGTGTAAAGAAATAAACTATAAATCACTGCAGGCACAATTTGTGGAAGAACAGATCCCAAAGACAGACTGTCCAAATTAGACTAAAGCCTGATGCTGCTCCAACCCTGTTTGTTCATCACCCAGAACCAAGGATGAGGAAAGATCCTGACATGAGAAGAACTTCCTGTCTTTTTTCAGTGAGCTCAACAGGCTAGTTTTTTTTCTTCTTCAGCTTTTAGAATGGGCCACAATAAAACATATGTCCAACATGTAGCAAAACCAGACTGTTCTTCATTTTAAACGTCCCACATCTGGTGAGAAGCTTTCAGAAGGTCCGGTGGATCTTTCATGGAGCTCCCAAACGCCATGGATCCTGAAGAGAGACAAGCAAGTTTGTTATAAAGCATGTTCCCTTCAAGTAATGATGTACGAAAAGAAAAAAAAACAAACAAGCAAGACACCTAATCCCCAACTTCTCCCTGGGCGCTTACAAAGCTGCTCGCTGCTTCCCTCAGGTGTTTTTCATGTGTGATGGGTCAGATGCAGAGCGCAAATTTAGTTACTACATGGGAACATGCACTGATGACAAATAAAGGACATTTACCATTTTTTTATTTACATTTCATTATATTCATACATATTCTTGGCATCTTCTGGAAATTTAAGAGCATTATCTTAATTATGTGACAAAGTAATTACTGATTACTTTGATTTGAATTTTATTTTGACAGCATCTCCACACAGCCACATCTCCTGTCAGCTCCATCACTGACAGGACTGAACAGTTCCACCAACCAGCTCACCTCTCATCAACCCCTCTGAAATAATGAAGGTGAACATGAACGCTATAATTTTACCTGTAATAGTTTAATAATATTGTTTTAGTTCTTGTTCTACACCCAGATAGCAAAGTATGAGTGAATTAATGTTGAAATATGGTCAGGCATGAAATTGAATCCATGTTAAAATTATACAAAAAGTGGTTGGTGACTGACTTGTTGAAACAACGTTAGGTTTCAATCATAACTGATACTATAGAAATGTTGATTCAACCTCTTTTCCTCCTCTCCCTGCTCCTCCCGAAGGAATGAGGAGGTGTGCGACAACACTACACATTCTCACTCCCAACTCGTCACATATTGACGTTTAAGGTAAGGTTCCCTCTGCGTCTTATTTGGACGCAGAAGGTACCCCCCTCGCGTCACTCCTTGACGCCCACGGCTTTTCCGGGTTGCGCCACCAGGGGGCTTTGGGGCGGGTGTCTGAGGTTAACATGAGGGATCGGGTTTAATGGTTAAGTTTAGGTAGCCTACTGGGATCAGGGGTAGGATGTCCATGGTGAATATTAGGTCATTTTACGCTTTAGAAC
>NW_013955307.1:9112-11154 GCF_001266775.1 Austrofundulus limnaeus
CTAAAGTGAACTAAGGTAATTTCAGGCTTTGGAACGGTCGTTTTTGCGCATTTTATACACTTTCTGAACATATGACAACAGCTTCCGCCCCATCTCGTCAGTAACTGACGTGAGGGGGGTACCCCGCGCGTCAAAATCGGACGTAGAGGGAACCTTGCAAAACGTCAATATGTGACGAGCTGGGAGTGAGAATGGGTTGGACAACAGCATACGTTGATTCATCATTGATTAGATGTTTCTGGCATTTCAATCATTAGAATTCAACCATGAAACAACATTGATTCAAAAACATCTTTTCAACATTGGTTATTTGACTAGAATTGGATGATTGTTTGATGGTTGATCCATCAATCATCAACCTTAATCAAAAATAAACTTTTTTGACCATAATTCAACATAGAATATTTTGCTATCTGGGCAATCATTTATTGATGCTGACCATATATTCTAGTTAATATTTCTTAATTTCTTGTTCTGTCTTGAGATAAAGATGATTAAATGCTGAAGTAATGATATAAAACAAATGAAAATGAACCATCCTGCATTAATTAACACCATAACCATTAAAACATTAAAGTCATTTTGTTCAAACATCTTGATTTATCTCTGATTATTTTGGAGGACAGAAAATAACACGTCTTATTACCTTTGTGATGCTGTGTGTAACATGCTTCAGCAGACAGTTGAAACCAGCTTCATGTGGTTTAACTGAAAAATATCACAAAATTATTCATTTTCACAATCATATCTTTACTCTTAAAATACCCATATGTGACCCATCACATCGAAATGAGGATTAAGTTAAAAAGTGGAATGTGGAGAAATGGGCAGCTATCGGGTTTAGATTTAAATGTGTGCAAAAATTGCATTTTGTCAAAATATAGTGAATTAATGCCTTATCAATATATCATTTGAATGAATTGTCTCAAAAATAATCCTAAAAATATTTTGAAGCATTTTTTGAGCAGTAGCACATCTTAAAATTTTGAACCTTTCCCTATGAGCTAGAAATGTTTCTTTCCAACTGAGAAATATTAATATACAAATAATATTTGAGGTTTCCTCTTTATATTAACATCAAAAATGACTGAATAAATTTACATAAAATTAGGATTCAGACCAAACAGTAATGTAATATAGTAACCAACAAGACAAATTAAGTCATATCTTTGGATAAGTTTATGATATCAGAATGATCCAGTTATCAAAATGTAGCTTTTAAAGCATGAATCTGAAAATGTAATTAGGTTATTTTGAGCAAATTTAACTTAATCCTCATTTTTGATATGATGGGTCTTATTTATGCTGCCGTCTCTGATGAAGAATCTGTAACTTGAACTAAATTAATCACGTCAATCTCATACAGCAAAAACTAAACATGTTTTCTAGTTGAGACAGTTTGGTAAACACTACTAAGCTTATGAAATTATCAACTTTAAAAATTTAAACTGTGCTGGATATTTTAAATCTGAATCAAACAAACAGAAAAGTCATGTTTAAACCTGTCATACTAACAAGCTAGCTGCAGTTAAATACAACCAACTAGTTAACACTGGCTACAAAATATCATATTGTGGTACAGAGCAGTCAGCTAATGCCGCACAGTGGCAAAAAAGTTTTCATCAACTCACCAGAGAAAAAATCTTCAGAAAGAGAGAATGAACTGTGTTCAAAGCTGGATGTATGTCCAGATGCAGGGCTGTATGTGGCAGCAGTAGATTCACCTCAGCATCATGAGCATGTGGAGGTCAGAACCTTAAGAAAAGCAGAAAAACAAATAAAACCATCATAACTTAGATTACTAAACCAGGTAACAAACAAACATGGTAATTAATCATAACTTACATGTGCAAGTAGTCACCTCCTGGAGGCTCTCGCAACACATTTAGTAAATATTGGTGAATTCAGCGAGGCCTGGATCTGAGCTTATAGACTGTAAAAGAGAATAAAACATTACAGGTCACACTGAGTGTACCAAACAAAGGAGARCAAAAACTAAACTAGTCAACACTGAACTGTTCAGGGAGTGGTCTCCCAAGCTA
>NW_013955308.1:0-2586 GCF_001266775.1 Austrofundulus limnaeus
GGAGCAGAGCGGCTGAAAGCTCTGCTCCCCATGGTGCTGAGGAGGGCAGGGGGTACTGAGAGTTGGAGGGAGGAGGCAGGTCTTAGAGAACGGGAGGGTGTGGAGATGTTAAGGAGGTCAGACAGGTAAGGAGGGGAAAGATTGTGGATAGCTTTGAGGNGGAATCAGTGACAAAGCTGAAGCTGCTTGAAGCCGGGGCTGCATCTTCCAACAAGACAACCACCCTAAACACTGCTCAAAGGCCTTCATGCAGAGGAACAAGTACAACATTCTGGAATGGCCATCTCAGTCCCCAGACCTGAATATTATTGAAAATCTGTGGTGTCACTTAAAGAGAGCTGTCCATTCTCAGAAACAATCAAACCTGAATGAAGTAGAGATGTTTTGTATACAAGAATGATCTAAAATACCTTCAGCCACAATCCAGACTCTCATTAGAAGCTGTAGGAAGTGTTTAGAGGCTGTTATTTCTGTGAAAGGAGGAGCTACTAAATATTGACTTAAGGTTTTATTTTTGGTACCCAAATTTAAGCACCTGCCTAACTTTGTTTAACCAATTATTGCACACTATCTGTAAATCATATAAACTTCTTTTTACTTCCCAAATATCACCGTTTGTCCCCTATATGATATTTTTAACAATATTTTTTCACCTTTATAATGATTTATAAAAATAAATCAGGAAAATTAACAAGGCTGCCCAAACTTTCACACCCCACTGTAGGTTAGTGTAAATGAACATCCATCAGTTCTTTGACTCGTTAGAGTTTGAATCACTTGACCAAACATTGTGCTTGGAAACAAAATCAAGTAAATGTGTGAAAGCTGACAAACACGCAAACAAAARTCAGGTAATATCCCAGGATTTAACTCTTCTCCTGCTCTGCTTTAAGAAGTACGAGCAGCTGAGAGGTCAGAGGTCCTGGTGTCTGACACCAGGACGTGTTCGCAGCTGAGCTCCAGATAATCTGTGACACTTAGCGTCTAACCAGATTATTTAATCAGACTGAATGATTTGATTGAGCTCGTTGTTTAAAGCACGTTGATGTGAGCACATTCAGTGTGTTGGCAGCTGAATGTGCACTTTGACACATGGCCACTGTCAGGAGACGTTAATGAGCTGAACACCGACATGTCTCTGTACTAAACATAGAGCCTTCTGAAACACTTGACATTAAAACCAGCACATCCAYGTTGATGCAGTTATAAACTAGATTAAAGCTTTATTGGATCATTGCTGAGGGAACTACCTCCACCTTCCCTGTACCCTCCCTGTTTTCTGTCAAACCTTCAAGAACTRAGGAGTAAAGAGATGAAACCCACAACCCTGATCCACGGTGCACGTACAAAGCCTGATGAAAGGAAAGCAGAGTTGAAAGCCACTTTAGCATCCTTTCTGATGGTCAAATGAGATCTGCTCTCTCTGAAGGCAGGCGCCACGAAATACATTTCAAAATAATCAGTTTGGCATCGACTCGGTGCTACAATCAGTGTTTTAAAGGTTGTGTATTTTTATTAATCACTGAAACAGCTCACACACCAGGACTCTTACACAAATTTCATTTGAAATTTCAAACATTTCTGAGATCAAAACACCTGAAATTCTGTGATGTTTCTGCAGAATCTGCACGAAACCCCACGAATAAACCCAAACTGCAGAAGAAAAGGTTCACGTCTTTCTTCTGGTGTTTCTGCTCATACCAGGGTTCTTTCCAAAAATGAGATTTGACACAAACTGTGTTCCATTAAAAACACTTTGTGTTTTTAGGGCTGGGCTACTTTATCTAACAAGTTGCATTGTTTCTGTAAGCTGCAGGTAATAATCTGCAGCTACACAGCCACAGTATGGGTCTGAGGACCCCTTATAGAGGTGACAATATTCCAGGGACCCCCTCATAAACATCACACTGATTTAAAACTGATTTAACTTCTAAGTTCCATGAGAATAATTATTGTTTATTTGGTTGAGTGCATTATTCCCCTTATTCATGTATGAAGTTTTTTAAACAGTTTATTACAGTTTTTTGAGGACCCCCAATTACACCCGTTTGAGAACCTGTGATTTTAGGTGGTCCTGTTGGAAGCACAGTGGGGTTTAATGTGGTCCACATGAGTCCACACAGACAGGCTTGCTGGGTCAGACACCAGCAGAGGCTTGGTGTCAAACTTTACCACAGCTACACCAATAACCTGTAGAGCTGGGCCTGTATTTATCAAACTTCTTAGAATTACTCTTAAGAACGCTGCTAAGAGAGGACTTAAGCGTAAAAAAATTCTTAGTTAAAAGCTGAGAGTATAAGTTATCAAGTGTCTCAGTCTTACTTTAAGTGAAGTGTAGGAGTAATTCTTAAGTGTCAGTCTTACTTTAAGTCAGGGGTATCAAACTCCAGTCCTCGAGGGCCACTATCCTGCATGTTTTAGAGGTTTTCCAGCTCCAACACACCTGATTCAGTGATTGAATTAACTCTTCAAATTGGGCAGAAGCCTGTTAATTACCCAGCGATATAAATCTGGTGTGTTGGAGCTGGAAAACCTCTAAAACATGCAGGATAGCGGCCCTCGAGGACTGGAGTTTGACACCCCTGT
>NW_013955308.1:3586-5765 GCF_001266775.1 Austrofundulus limnaeus
CAGGAGTAATTCTTTAGTGTCAGTCTTACTTTAAGTGAAGTGCAGGAGTAATTCTTAAGTGTCAGTCTTAGAGCTGATTGTGACACCTGGCTGTGCCACAAAGCTGATCCTGGATGATGTCATTAGAATAAACCCAGACATGGACCAATGTCTGCCTCGGATTTCATGTTCAAGAGTATTGCCGGAGAAATGTCAAGATAAAACTGTGAAAATCCTAAGATAAGTTCACTTTCAACACACTAATGTCACCTTGTACTGATTGTCTGTAAATTACATAAAATGTCCTCATWTGCATCATGAAAACAGACGAAAATCTCACATTTTTTTAAATCAAAAACTCAGCAGCTTTAAAGTTGTTTTATGTCTCAGAGCCTGAGGTCATGTTGAGCTGCTCCCTTATATTTAACATTTTCTCCAAAAGCTACACACAGATGACATTATGCAGTTTTTTATTTACTTTTCTTTCTTTTGTATATTTCTGATTAAACCTGTCTTCCACCTGATAACTGAGAACAACTCTCAGGTGGGGAGGASGACAGCTGTAATCTCTGTCTTCAGTTCATCTCAGACCCTTAGTGGTAACTCTGAACCACTTGAGTCCTCTGGAACAGTCTGAACTTTTCTTTAGAGTAAGAGTGATTCTTAGACTTAAGAATTTTCATAACAGGCACTTACACTTAAGTCTGAGAGTAGGAGCAAATCTAAGACATTTTTTAGCATTAAGACTAAAAATCCACTCTAAGAAGTTTGATAAATACAGACCCTGGAGATCTGCATGAGTCTGTTCTCAACCAGAACCCTTCAAAGTGACTGGCTAACAACTTTAAGGCTTGGTGACTACRTGACTATCTTTTACAAACAACTAYGGTCAAAGACGTTCTGCTACTTTGAACAGGTTTTAGAAAATTGGAATTTATTCTTGGAGAAAATTAAATGGTGAACAGAAACAAACATTCTTTTCAATACTTTTCTAGACCTAAAGATGATTGAACCAAATTTCAGACATTTTAAAAAGTGTGAAGTTTTTGTAATCCTTTAGTGGAAGACTGATGATGTGCTGTCGCTGGCCTGAAACACCTCCAATACTGTTGATTTCTAAAACACAAGGAGCATGTGCAATGTAGGCAGAAAAACAGAGGGAAAACTAATCTAATGAGAAACATGAATAAGGCCATTGAGARAGGCTCTGATGATAATGTACTGATCAAGTCAGAAGCACAAAAACACAAGAATCTGATTAAAATCTGTCAATCCTAATGTAGTTCTGGGTTTCCTGGATGTGCAGCATGGAGTGCTCACAGTGTTCATGGAGTGGCTGCTCACTTCCTGCAGCTTTGCAACAATCAAACCAGTGTAAGGGCTACTGGTGGGACACATTTAAAAACAGGTAGAAAACAATCCCTGGTCATCAGCAACAAACTTTTTAGCACTTTTAATGGGAACTGTTGGTCAGAGGGCTCGTGTCTAGGAAAGACCTAAAACCTCACTTCACTTTAACGCCAACAGGAGACGGGAGTTCAGAATTGCACTTTTAGGAAGTCTGAAATGTATATGTCAGGGTGTTGTGGACGAAAGCGGGCTGTGAAAACTGAAAAGGACCAAACATTCTTGTTCCACGCCTCAGGTACCTGCACAGAAACCAACAGGTGCAAAAGAAAATAAAAACTCGTTTAATGGTAAAAAAAAAAGGTGAAAGAGACCAAAAACCTTTAAAAAGACCAACTAAAGGATGATGGAAAAGAATGTTAGTCCTCAGTGGCACAGCTGCTCTCAACAGGCCCAAAGAGCAGACGGTTCCAGGGTCCAGACTGAACCTGGACCCTCTGAGAGTCTTCTCAGCTCAGTGACACCGGCCAGTCAGGGCCGGCACAGTTCATGTTGCTTCTTAAATAACCTTTATGTTTGTTTCAGGGTAAAAACACAACCAGTTACCAAAAAAATACAAAGTGATTGTTAAATATGTGTGGGCACGGTTCCAAAGCCACGTGTTCCTCACAATTCAATCCACTGTGAAGAGGAGAGGCACAGAACGGCTGCAGCACCACAAGACTCAAACAAACCTCTCAGGTTGGAACATAAAGCTGGACTTTTACAGGTTCTTCATCTGGATCCAATCGAGTTTAAACACAAAAACTACCGCACACACAACTTCACCATGTCTTCACACACACACACACAC
>NW_013955308.1:6765-8863 GCF_001266775.1 Austrofundulus limnaeus
TTACATTTGGCCGCAGCCCTCAGATAGATTTTCATTTTGGGGAAAAGCTTTGTGCAGCCTTGATATATGTATATAAACTGAAACAGCTGGACTAAATTTCACCTAAATTAATTTTTTAATACAATATTGTAATTTCTGCATTGTTTTGTGGAGGTCACGTCTTAATAAATGTCCTGACAGAAAATCTAACTGCTCATTTTAAATCAAAACTTTTACTCAAGTATCTCTTTGTGGTACTTTATWCAACACTGAGGACAWCCCAGTGATATCTGCTTTGAATCCTACTTTAGCTTATTCTAATGACAAACGTTGGACATCATTAAAAAAAAGAGGAAACCTCAAACATTATTTTTATTAAGATTTACCAGCTGGAAAAAGGACAAAAAGTTTAGGTTTCTCTGCACAAAATCGTGGTTTTTGCTGCTAAAGCTCAAAGATGGGCTTCAAAAAAGTTTTTAAGATTACATTTCAGGTATTTAGTAATTATACACATGAAAGTATCGGCCGGCCTCTAGTKTGATCAGTTTGTAGAGAAGCTGAAGCTTGTTTTTATCTGCTGGCTTCCTGTTATAACAATCCTGAAGATGAGTGAGAGAGGACTCCTCTGCAGCGCTGCAGACTCATTACCAGTTATCATATACCAGCTGTTCCTGCTTTATGGCACTTTTACTTTACTTTTTAACATGTATTCACAGAAATATTAAATAAAGAAACAAAAAAGATTATTTTAGGTTTGGCAAAATGGTGACATCTTTATGATGACTGTGCTTAAAAACCCAGAACATAACTGCTGAGGTACACTTCATTATTAAAAAAAGAAACTCACATCTGTTGCATAGAGGATGTCTATGATCCTCTGCAGGGTGGGGTCGCCCTCGCCTTCCTTCTCCTGGCAAATCAGCTCGATGTTCCTCAACTTACCAAAATAAAAGTCTCTTTCCTTTTCCATGTCCTGAATGGTAGATTTCAGCATCTCAATCTGGTGGTGAAAAACAAACATTTTACATACACTCAGTCAATGCCACWTKMYWCATWTAGCACATAAAAACRACAAAAGTTGACCAAAGTGCTTCACAATTCAGCCAAATGAATAAAACAACAAAGCAACACAGAAATGTAAACAATAAGATCAATTTAAAATAGAGAAAAAGGTCCATATCTATTAAACTGAGACATTTTCTTTATTTTRGTTCTGAATGTTACCATAATGAATTTTGAACAAAACCTTTCAGATRCAATTGAAGATTTTCAATTTTAATTCAGTGGGTTGTGTAAAATGTTTTTATAGAAATGTGCGAAACTAGTGCATTTTTAAAAGACGATTCCTTTAATAAAGGGGATGAAAATAACTGGAGAAATGAAATAATTATAAAAATGTTCATTTCTCCTCCTTGTTGAAAAGCCTTTGTTGTCACTGACTGTCTGGAGTCTGACCTCATGGACCTGTTCTCCTCTTTAATGCTCTGCCAGCTCTTTACTGCTGTGGTTTCAGTTGCTGTTAGTTTGTGTCTTTGTGTTTGTAGCATCAGCTTTGCTTTGCTCGACACAGCTGATGTGTCATGTGTTTCCATCCACTCAGAATGTTGTAGAGTGGAACTTTAYCAGATGTGATGTGTTCTGAACGTTTATCAGCCCTTCCATTGGTGCTGACACCCACTGTGGGCAGGTAGTGTTGTTAGTGTAAACAGCTCTGAGAACTGTGGTGAACGGCATCACACACTGAYGTAACGTATATCCATTGAGTTTTAAAAAGTCAGTTATTGAGCCGTTTCTATCATGATATACTGTATATCTACAGTCAATAATCGTTCAACACTAGGTTGAACCAAACTGTAGATTTTGCCACTCCTAATAGTGTGGTGACTAGGGTTGGGCATTGAAAGGGTTTATTTCGATAACGGTGCTAAATCAATACTTTCAAAATGGTACCGGTTCCTGAACGGTATTTAAATCTTTACTTTAAAAATAAATAAATAAAACACACACTCACACAGAGTTTTATGAAGCAATGATTATTTCTGAGTCAAAGTCAAMCTTGAAATTGACCAACTTATTAACTTAAAACCATTAATAATTTGTCTTTGTACCAAATCTTAAA
>NW_013955308.1:9928-10938 GCF_001266775.1 Austrofundulus limnaeus
ATGGAGGACAGACTATAGTATAAAGAGCTTTGAGTAACCTGGTTGGAGAAAAAGATGCTGTATAAGTAAGTAAAGTCCATTTATCATTAAATCAGATACATATCCCATGTTTTTGATCTAAGCTAAGACCTGCAGAGTGAACACAGGCTTTATTATACAGCAGTGTTCTGACCTCATTCAGGAGCTCCGCCCTCTCCTCTGGTGCCCCTCCCATCCCTGGCTTCTTGGTGCCAGCAGGAGCCACTTTAGGTGCCACTTTTGCAACAGGTGGTCTCTGAGGGGCTGAGGAGACAAGAACCAGAAAATCACTCTTCATACAATATTTAAAAACTACACAAATAAAACAGAGAGCAATAATTTACAAATCACAATAAATATAAATGTCTACAAGTTATCTAAACCAAGAATCTGTAGACATTTTTTAAAATGAAAATAGATTATTCTGAGCTCAACCTTTACTTCTGGGGGATTCGGCTCTTCTACAATCACTCTTTTAAAGGCAGTCAACTCACTGACCTGCTGCCAGTTAGGGCTGAAATGATTCCTCCTTTAATTTGACTCACTTGATTACAAGAACACTCAAAACAATATATCTGCCTTAAAGTGTCATTACAAACACATGCTGTTAAAATGTCCTGTGCAGCTTTGTTCACCCAGAACGGTATTTGTGTTGCAGCGCTTCTGCTAATGGCTACACTGTTGACATGTGTATGCTAGTGGCTAAACTGTTGACATGCATATGCTAGTGGCTACACTGTTGACGTGCGTGTGCTAGTGGCTACACTGTTGATGTGTGTATGCTAGTGGCTACATTGTTGACATGTGTATGCTAATGGCTACACTGTTGACATGTGTATGCTAGTGGCTACACTGTTGACATGTGTATGCTAGTGGCTACAGTGTTGACATGTGTATGCTAATGGCTACAGTGTTGACATGTGTATGCTAATGGCTACAGTGTTGACATGTGTATGCTAATGGCTACAGTGTTGACATGTGTATGCTAATGG
>NW_013955308.1:11938-12508 GCF_001266775.1 Austrofundulus limnaeus
GCTAATGGCTACACTGTTGACATGCGTATGCTAATGGCTATACTGTTGACATGTGTATGCTAATGGCTATACTGTTGACATGTGTATGCTAATGGCTATACTGTTGACATGTGTATGCTAATGGCTACACTGTTGACATGTGTATGCTAGTGGCAACACTACTGACATGTGTATGCTAGTGGCAACACTACTGACATGCATATGCTAGTGGCAACACTACTGACATGTGTATGCTAGTGGCAACACTACTGACATGTGTATGCTAATGGCTACACTGTTGACATGTGTATGCTAATGGCTATACTGTTGATGTGTGTATGCTAATGGCTACAATGTTGACATGTGTATGCTAATGGCTACACTGTTGACATCTGTATGCTAATGGCTACACTGTTGACATGTGTATGCTAATGGCTACACTGTTGACATCTGAATGCTAATGGCTATACTGTTGACATGTGTATGCTAATGGCTACACTGTTGACACGTGTATGCTAATGGCTACACTGTTGACACGTGTATGCTAATGGCTACACTGTTGACACGTGTATGCTAATGGCTACACTGTTG
>NW_013955309.1:0-642 GCF_001266775.1 Austrofundulus limnaeus
GGATGGATGGATGGATGGATGGATGGATGGATGGAGTAATAATTTTTCAGCCTACTTTTTACTTCTACTCCTTACATTTGAATTCAGTTATCTTTCAACTTTTTAAAAATGCAAAACTATTTATCTTTGACATGTTTTTATTCCATCTTTTTATTGTTCAGGAAAAAAAATAGAAATTTATCCAGATCCATGGAGCCCATGGAGAGAGTGAATTTGATTGTGATTGGATGAGAAATGTAAATAAATATACCATTCTGACATCCTATTGGATTGAACTCACCTGTATGACACAAATCACATCAAACTCCAGCAGGACAAACCGTAGTAGATGCATGGAGCCTAGAATGAAGATGATTGTGGCTGAAACAAGTCAGTTAATTTCAAAAATTTCAACATTAACCTTTTAATTTATACTCATTATTGACTTCAGAAGAAAAATGGGGGAGGGGTATACTTTAGAACCCTGTGGCAAAGCCTAAACTTTTATCCTTCATAGCTTGTTTTAAGTGTTCATTACTTTCACTTTTATACTATAAGTAGTTTTAAAACCAGTACTGTCTAATGAAAAAACTACATACCGCACAGCGGTAACATAATGACCCCCGTACGCACAAATGTACCAGAACTCAGAAGTCTTTATTC
>NW_013955309.1:1642-3133 GCF_001266775.1 Austrofundulus limnaeus
GGAAAACATTATGACTCCTGCTCACGCTTCGTGTGTGGGATTCATAATTATTCAGGTAAGAGTGGAAAAAAAATAATTAAAAAATATGTCCCATTCCCATTATCTTCAAATCCACAGCAGTTGTTTTAATACTCACACTTCTGATGGTATCTCCCAAGTCTTAGCTTTATTTTGATACTAAGGTTATTTAAGCAGAGTTTGTAAATGCTGAGATTCACTCAACTACATTTCAGCATGGTCGTTTGAGAAAAAACTTCAAGAAAACCCCTCGGGGCTTAAGAGGTTAATTAATTGACAAGAGACCCAGGTTAAAACCTATCAGTTTTTGTCAGTTTGGAGAGAAGATGTTAATGTTTTGGTCAGATTCAGTCATTAGTAATTTAATTCTTACTGCAAATCAGAAGGAATTATATCAAAGTTGCCTCATGCTGTTTAACCAGGATTGTTCTGCGAACTATTTGTGTGTTAATTAATTAGGTACAGTCTTTGTTTAACAGTTGAAGTAAATGTTTATCAAATGTCTAATGTTACAAGTAATCATAGATCAAGAAATTTGTCACTAAACTTTTGGTTACGGTGCTTTGGGGACAGACAGAACCAGACTGACAGAACCACAAATTCAGTATAATTCAGCCTGCTCCAAAACCCAACATACCGTCTGTCCAGTGATGGCTCTAAGTGTGTGTAGATGCTGATAAATCTTCCGACACTGTCAGTTAAAATATATAAATATCAACAGAGCTCCCAAACATGCCTCTTACGTCATGTGTGCTCATGGAATGAAATGATTACTTTCTGATAGTTTCATTAAAATACATGTAGTGTTCATAAACAATTCTGCTGACACATAAACAAAGAAACACTCAGAGACACAGTCAACATAATAAAACATCAATAAATATAATGAATTTATGTACTGATATAGTTTATTTGCTTAGTATTTGTTGAAATCATTGTTATTTGTAAGAAGGCTAAACTAAAAATAATTGGAAGTCATTAGGGACAAATTTATTTGACATTTTTGAAGGTTTTGACAACAAACCACACTAATTTTAAAGCATCTTTCTTTTAAAGATGTTGTTTTATTTTTCTGTGCAACAGTTCATGTTTGGTCAAAAGAAGGTGCTGCTACCTTCAGCTGCCAGCGCCTGAGACTAATCCTTGGTTCAGTTTTCCTCTTCTTTAATTTTGTCTTAATGAGCCAGAAGCAATGAAAGCTCAGCAGGTTTCCTGTCAGAGCAATCAAACAGAAAGTTCACATGGTTGTTGGAAGTGATATCCAGAAAGACATGAAGTCCTGACAGTTGGGTGTTTTGACCGTGTGTAGCCAGCAGGGAGCAACACGTGTTTTATGTTTGATTCTTCTGATCAGGCCTTAAAGGAGACATGTGGTGCGATGCTTTCGTTAGGTAAATTGTTGTGTTAAAAAGAGTTCAATTAGATCTGAAAAATGATATAAACAATGATGTGTGTGTATATACAGTATATATA
>NW_013955309.1:3564-5247 GCF_001266775.1 Austrofundulus limnaeus
GTGTGTATATACAGTATATATATATATATATATAAAATAAAAGAGGAAATCATTAAAACTCAGAAATCACCAAGAAGCTGCAGTTCAGCTGTGTGCAGGCAATTTTTTTAAACGAAAATCTGTAAATGAAGCTAATCTCTAAGAGGTAATGGTAAATGGACTGAACTCATCAAGCTTTATCAAGTCCCTCCAGGCCCCAGACATTCACCCACTGATGGTGGTAAGCTACACTGTAGCCACAGCTGCCCTGGGGCACACTGACAGAGGTGGGGCGTCCATGCACCGGACCCTCTGCCCAYCATCAGATGGTGTTCAAATGCACTCACCAGCTGATAGTTTAACATTTTTCCAAAAGCTGTACAGAAATACATGTTTTAGACCAACATTATGCACACTGGAAAATCATTTTTTCTCCCCTTCTTTCTTTTGTCCTGCTACGACCAGCCTGGTGGAAATCAGCCCCTTGTTCTTCACTTTGCTTCGGACTCTCAGCTATAGAGAAGCAAATGCTTGCTGGAGGCGTGGCCTCTGTTGAAGTTTAAAATGATTGGATCGGTTGGACGCGGCGTCTGCAGTGCTCCAGCTCCACTGTGAAAGAGGCTAAGCTACGAAGCTAACCAGAAATTGTGTGCACTGTAAACAACCTACTGACCCCAACGAGACGACTGGAAATGAGAGCTGCTGCTTTGTCAAACACATTTAAATTAATTTGAAGCCTTATCAACACAGACTGGCTTCATTCACTCCCTCCACTGCTGTATGCTAAAATAACTAGCAGACACTGTGTAGAAAATTGATGTTGTTGTTCAAAACTTCTTCTGTTCTCTGATTGGTCCAGGTAAAATTCTCTTGAAGAAATCCTCGTCTATGGGAGAGGTCCCAGACGGAGCAGTGAAGGAAACTAGAACTGAGCAGAACTGTAGGAAGGCAAGAAGCAGGCTACTGCACGACTAAACCTGTTTTCCACCTATTCTTAGTTCTTCTGTCCACTCTAACTGAGAATGACACTCAGGTGTGGAGGAGCACAGTGTGGTCTCTATCTTCTCAGACCCCAAGTGGCAACTCTTACYACTTAAAGCTTGGTTTATACTTCGAGTCTCACGTCTTGTTACCCCTGCTTAAAGTCAAAAAAATTGCGCAGCTTTGCATGGCCCCCAGTCAGAACTGAGATGCAGCTTGGAGCATGTGATTGGCTAGAACATTGTGGGTGTGTTTGTTGATAAGGAACACCACAGTGCTCCAGCAGCGCTGAGGAGCAGGGCTCTGATCAGCTCTGCCTTCTGCAGCTTATTTTGTTTAAAATCTTTTTTTTTTTGTCTGAAGCCAGTTAAGAGCTAGAAGAGCAGCTGATTTGAGCTGATTTTCAGATTTTCACATCTGTTTTTCCATCACCACCTTTAACATAAAAAAAGTTTTTCCTCTGCGGACTCCACCCAATATAACACTGATCAATATCCAGCCGTCTTTATTTCTGTTTATGTACTTTGAGGTGTGGGAGGATCTATGATCATTTATAGCCTGCTGTGTCTTCAGCCCGTTTATACTCGCTCAGGAAAAACATGCCCAAAATGACACAATCTCCAACCCACTGTCTCACATCTCACTGAAGTATAATCCAAGTTTAAGAGCCCTCTAGACAGTGGCGGAGCCAGACATTTTTCTCAAGGGTGGCCAGAAGGGGAC
>NW_013955309.1:6740-7890 GCF_001266775.1 Austrofundulus limnaeus
GTACATGATCACGATAAGTCAAATGAGAATCCAAAGTAATTCCAAGATATTTGTAGGTAGTGACAATATCAAGGGGTTTGTTTAAAAAAGTGAGTTGATTTGGTATGGGTGCTTTTTTACTTTTGTATTGTTTATTGATTTATTTTTAATTGTAGCATGTCATTGTGCCAAAAGATTATGACCCTCAACTGCATGCTTAAAACTAATATTAATAATTTTACCCAATGAACAGGTGCAATATTGATAACCACTAACAGTGAATTTAGAGGGGTGTTTCACTATTTCTCATTTAATGATAGGTCTACTCATAACCAAACACAGATCACCATGCAGCCTTCAGAACATAAAATAACACTGTTATGGTGACAAAAAAATTTGTCGCCATACATCCAAAAGTTGATGCCATAAATCAGATTACATAGTCATATGTTCTGTATATAAATAAAATCATCACTTCCTTGTCTTTACTGTTCTTCAGTGATAGAGCTTGGTGATGTTTCAAACTGTTAAACACTGCCACCAAGTGTTCAGGAGGATTATTACATCCCTAAAGGTTGTTTCAGCAGGGTGGCCAATGGGGTGGCCAAAGATTTGTCCATGGTGGCCATGGCCACCCCTGGCCACCCCCTGGCTCAGCCCCTGCCACTGGAGCTGTCTTAAATATCTGGGAAAACAAGAGCGATTCTTAGATTTAAGAGTTACGATAACTTGTATTTACACTTACTACTGAAAGTATGAGTAAATTTAAGACATTTTCAGCACTTAAGTCTAAAATTCCACTYTAAGACTTTAGATAAAAACTTTCAAATCCTGATCTTCACCTGTCGACTACACTGTTCATTTGAAGAGTTAAAATAAGTTTTTAAGAGATAGGGATACAGACATGGATTCTTTTTTACACATATAGCCATATGTAAAAGTACAAGTATCTTATTATAAAAATACTTTGGTAAAAGTTAAAGTCTTCTCTAAAAATATTACTTGAGTAAAAGTCAAAGTATCTGATATTTTTTAAGTATCAAAAGTAAATTTCTGACACAAAATCTACTTAAGTATTAAAAGTAAAAGTACTGAGTAAAAGTGAGCAGTTAGATTTTCCAAAATGACATTTATTGGGAGGTGACTTCTCCAAATAAATAAATAAATAAAT
>NW_013955309.1:8890-10587 GCF_001266775.1 Austrofundulus limnaeus
TTTTCACCTGGGTCATTACCTTTTTGGAATCAACTGAATTCAAGTTGGCAGCTACAGCTTAGTGATCTTAGCTAACACAAAAAAAATGTCCATTTTTTAGTATTAAATTAGTTGTTCCAAAATAGCACTCTTTAAGTATACTAATGATTAGTGTGGCTTCAAGTATACTAAAGTATACTTAGATTTAATGTACTTTAGTATATATTTTTTCACCTGGGTACATTTGTTTTTCTGCTTTATGTCAAGTTTTGATTCTAAATGAAAAACTGAAATTCTTAAGAAACATAATTATATACTTAAAAACATTAATTAACAGGACTGATTTTGAACATTGACATGTTTTTAATATTTTTTTGYCCCCTCAGACATGTTCACTTGAGTGCGAGGGGATCCTGGATCAGCAGAAACTGAGCGTGTGCCAGGACTTCCTGTCTGAAGAAGAGAACAGCCTTGCTGGAGATGCTGACCCCCGTCGACAGCAGGAACAGGAAGCAGCAGGGGCCATGATGTCCAGTGAAGCTGCGACATCATCTGAACGGCAGGTTGTCGAGAAGTATGGTGGCTTCATGAAACGCTACGGTGGTTTCATGTCTCGGCGCTCCTCTGCTCTCCCGGAGACACGAAATGAYGTGAGAAACCAGGACGAGGAAGAAAACATCCGCCTCCGGATCCTGGACATCATCAGTTCTGCCGGCGGGAGTGACAGTAAGGCAGAGAAACGTGGCGACGTGGCGTTGGGCAACCTGCTGGACGAAGTGTTGGGCCGGGGGCTCAAGAAAAGATACGGGGGCTTCATGAGGCGTGTAGGCAGGCCTGAGTGGCTGGTGAATGGAAGCAAAACCGGGGGTCCCCTGAAAAGAGCTTGGGAGAATGGAAATGTGGTGGAGAAGAGGTACGGAGGGTTTATGGACTAAGAAACCCCAGGAAGGACCTTCATTTGTCCCTGCAGGTTCTCCTCGTCAGCTCGTCTCCTTGGCATGTGGGCTTGTTGGTGTTTGCATTAACTTCTTGTCTCCTGTGAAAACTAGAATGTAACGTTTCAATGGTGTGCTTTTGTCTTCTTCGTTTGTCCTGAAATGGTAAAAAAATATATATTTAAAATATTTTGTGGTCTTTAAATGATTATTTATTAAAAGAACCAGTTAATCAAGGAATGTTTTGGTGTCTGATTTAATACAATTATCATATTAGATATGAAACCAGGTGACTAATTTGAGAAATTATGGAAAGCACAGGTTTCTATAATATATCCACACATTATAAACACAAAATATTTTACAGCTAAATGAGTTTCTGTAGAGACTGCAGAGCCTCGCAAAGTATTCATCCCTCTTGGTGTTCTTTCAACTGTGTTCCTTAACCCTATAAAGCCTGACTCTTTAAAAATAGCCAGAAAATTCTATTTTTTTAGAACTGACATGTTTATTGGGCCTTTAAACAAAATCCAAAATTATTTTTTTTTGCCACATCACTTTGTTTGATATATTTTTTTGTATCAAATCTGATACACTGGGCTGTTTTGGTAACATTTTGCTCACAAAAAAGTTAAATTAAGAAACAAAAGAGTTTTTCCCATAACTTTAGAACATAGGACGTTTACGTCTTTGCTTTTTTACAATAAACTTTTTACAGCCTTTATTTCACTTGGTGGTAGGCACAAATACAGTTTCTGTCCTTGTTCAGACACAGATGTACCT